>NC_045435.1:34978786-35025763 GCF_002776525.5 Piliocolobus tephrosceles | reverse complement strand
TGTGCCAGTGCACTGTAGCCTAGGTGACAGAGCAAAACTCTGTCGCAAAAAAAACCAAAAACCAAAAAACAGAAAATAAATATACAAAAATTAGCTAGGTGTGGTGGTGCACATCTGTAGTCTCAGCTACTCAGAAGGCTGAGATGGGAGGATTGCTTGACCCCAGGATGTGGAGGTTGCAGTGAGCTACGATTGCACCCCTGTCCTCCCACCTGGGCCACAGAGCGTGACCCTGTGGCAAATTTTATTTTATTTTTTAAATGTTATGGCTCACTAGGTTTTGGCCCTTGATAAGAAGTGGTGTGTGTTCCTGATCAATTAGCACTTGAAAGCCTTTTAGAAAGAGTTACTGAACAGCACTCTAAGTGTGCTCCCTGCTGTTCTTTATCAATAGAAAAGTCAAACAACGAGATTACATGCCTCTACCTTGTAAATGTGGGCATAATGGAACAATCCAGCTCCAACTGTACCCTATTTATAAAATGAGTCTCAAAAACGTTCCCAGGTAAAAATAGAAGTAAGGATATCACGAACTATTTCTTCATCATTTCTCTGTCCTGGTATCTGTCCAATTCTGAGTGTGGGGTGTTGGAAGTCTCCAGCTATTATTGAATTATGGCCTGTCTCTATCTTCAGCTCTAATATTTGCTTTATATATCTGGGTGATCCAGTGTTGGGTGCATATATATTTATAATTGTTATATCCTTTTGTTGAATTTACTGCTTTATCATTATATAGTGACCTTGTCTCTTTTTAAAGTTTTGTCTTGAAATATGTCTTGTCTGATGTACGTATAGCTATTCCAGCTCTTTTTTTTTTGTTTCTATTTGCATGTAATATCTTTTTCCATCCCTTTATTTTCAGTCTATGTGTGTTTTTGTAGGTAAAGTGTGTTTCTTATGGGCAACAGATCAATGGGTCTTGCTTTTTAATCCACTCAGCCACTCTGTCTTGTGATTGTAGAGTTTAGTCCATTTACATTCAATGTTATTACTAATAAATTAGGACTTTCTCTTGCCATTTTATTTGTTTTCTGGTTGTTTTGTGGTCTTCTTTCTTTCCTTGCTTCCTGTCTTCCTTTTAGTGCAGGTGGTTTTCTCTGGTAGTATGCTTTAATTTCTTGCTTTTTATTTATTTTTTATATCTGTTGTTTTAAATTTTATGGTTACCATGAGGCTTACAAATAATACAGAGTGGAATAATGGTTACCAGAGGCTGGGAAAGGTAGTGAGTGTGGGAGGTGGAGTGGAAATAGTTAATGGTACAAAAATATAGTTAGAATGAATAAGATCTAGTATTTGATAGCATAACAGGTGACTAGAGTCAATAATAATTTATTGTACATTTAAAATAACTAAAAGAGTATAATTGGGTTGTTTGTAATAGAAAGGATAAATGCTTGAGGTGATGGATACCCCATCTACCCTAATGTGATTATTATGCATTGTATACCTGTACATACTTTTCTCTCTCATGGAAGATATGTAGTTTTTCTTTTGGAAGGGTACAAAAATACCTGGCTACACCTTTCTAGCAGATAACGATTACTTTCTATTTGTTCAATTTAGTCCCATCAGAAGAACTCCTTATATGACAGTGCCAGGAGATCTAGGCCCCATTTAGGACATTTTTTGGAGAATATCTCGTACAGCATTTAACATAAGTGTGTTGTGACCTAATCCAGAGCCCTTTACAGAAAATTCTCGGGTAATTAATTCCACTGGCCATGACTATAGTTGGTTCATTTTCTCCCTTTCAGCACTCTAAGAATTATGGCGATTTCTTATCAAAGAAATAGTTAATTTGAAATTTTACTTGGAAACAACACACAACAAACATTAATTTCATATAGAGGCCCGAATGTCTTGTGTGGCCAACTGTGATGTTCTTTACCTAGTCCATGTGGCTGACACCTCAGCGAATATTTCCTGGGCCTCCATGAGGGGCATCATCTAAATCAACTGGAATCTATTCTTTTCTCCAACTCTACTGCCAAAGGCACATCTTTAGATCTTTAGTTGTTGTCTGGGCTCCTGGGTGTTATAGAAACCCACTGCTTACATCACATGGCTTTCTATTTAGGACTTAAAAGAGAAAGGAACTGCAGTTCCTTTTCTCTGTGTTACACTATTTTTAATTCTCTTAGTTTTTCTCCAGCTATTTTCTTCCACTCATGTATATAGTATTTCTTTTATGAACCAGCTGCCCTGCTCATTTTAAACTGAGATTGTTTTACCCAGTCAATTATTCAGCTTCTGCCCCTCTTTACAGTGCATTCCTACATTGTAGTCACATTGCATTATTAACTATTTTCATGATAAGCAATTCAGAGCAGTATTCAAAATTAAAAACATTCATCCTGAGCCAAATAGGAGCTCTAGTTTTTTGGAATGTGTTTTAACAATAATCTGATGTTTCTCAGAAGGTTATCAAATTCCAGTCTGAGTTTGAGTGGTAGATCTCTTTTTAGGATCCCAGCACCTAGTTACCGTCTTCTAATTTGCCATTGGTTCTTAGCAATTTGGTTCCTGCTAAAGCTTCTTCGATTGCAACAGCTGATTTTTTTATTAGAAAGTCTTCCCTAACTTCTCTCTCTCTCCACACCTCTTTGAGAAATAGGAGCAAGTTTGCTTCCTCCCTCGTCCATTAATTCTAGGTGAACTACATTGTACTATTGTATTAATTATAGTGGGCATTTGTAATAATGCACCAAGCTTAGCATTGTGTAAATGAACAGGAAAATTCTCACTATTTTTGGAAGAATTTTAAAAATCTTACCCTTTGAGATGCTCTCTAGGATAATCTCAAAACCTTCATTATGCGTTTCTTAAGTAAATGGCATTGCCTTAAAAGAGCTCTATTTCTCATCTGCCCAAGTCTACCTTTTAAGTGACAAAATTGCAATAGTAAATGCATTGCTTCCTGTGTCCTCCAAGACTTCACAGCTCATATCTCAATACTTCAGTTTCTCAAGTGCAAAATGAGGATAATAGTTTACAGCATTTAAGATGTGAAGCACTTAGAACAGTCACTGAAACATTATTCAGTGCACATTAGCCACTATCACTATTTGAAATGTCTCATTGTTATACATATTTTAAAATATGTGCAAAGTCAACATTGTATTTAAGACTATTGCATTCCCCCACTGCCGCAGTACCACTAATTGAATTTGTGATTTAGGTTTCTCTGGGCAGAACCCAAGGCTGCGACTGGGCTTTAATACCATCTAGATATTGGATTCCTGACCTGACTTGCTGAGTCTTACCTATCCTGTATTCTTTTTCAATGGTCTCTGCTTACCAGTTGAGATAGCCTCTGACTTTACCTGTGCTCCTCCTCCTCTTTCTCTCTCAGCCACTGGTGAGTATTTACATGAGCTAAGATTTAGGAGGGCTGTAGGTCAGGAAGCTTCGTTGGCATTAGTGGCTGATTCAGTTTCCCCAGTGCCTGTCCCCTATAGCTGTGCTGAGCGCTCTCCTGGACCCTCCTCTCTGGTCACATCCTGTTCTAAGAAATGGTCAATTCAGATGTGATCTTAGTCTCATTGTTTTAGTCCATTTGTGCTGCTAATAACAAAATATGACAGACTGGGTAATTTATAAACAATAGAAATTTATTTCTTACAGTTCTGGAGGCTGGGCAGTTCAAGATAAAGGCACCAGCGTTCATTGTCTGGTGAGGACCTTCTTGCTGTGTCCTCACATATTTGCAGGGCCAAAAAGGCAAAAAGACCCTAAGTCACTTCCCTCAAGATCTTCTATAAGGCACTAATCCATTTATGAGAAGAGAGCCAGCATGACTAATCATCTTCCTAAAGTCCCCACCTCATAACAACACCACCATGGGGATTAAGTTTCAACATATGAATTCTGAAAAACATTCAGACAACAGCACTTAACATTTAAAAGTTGCTGAATTTCAAGGCCAAAAATTAATCTTGTATTTCAGAATATTATTCAAAAATCCATCACAAGCAGTTTAACTTCAATATGATATGGGAAGACCAATGGTCATTAAAAAGTATGTTGTTAGAAGTCTTTACTGTTTCCCAGATGACTGGAAATAATGGCCTTACACTAGAGTGACCCTATTACCAACTCATCCAAGTTAGTCTCAGTTTGTATTTGTAGCCTAGGAATTTTTAATAGTGTCCCTCAATTACTCTCAGAGTGTCTTAATTTGGGCAATAAGTTTATAAGGTCACCACAGCTTGAAATGTTGTCTAGTAATCATCCTCCAAATTATTTTATGTCAGGAGTTCACAATCTAACATCAGTTTTCCATAGATCTTCACATTCATATTACAGCTTTGTTGACTCTTTCAACATCTCTATTTTAATAGCTCTGAGACAAAACTTCAGGAAAGTTATGCTGCTTATCTTAGAAACCTAACTTTCATGGTGAAAGGATATAATGAAAATAGGATAGGAATCTCCACCACAGAAGAATAGAAAAATCTCTTCCTAGGTGATATCTTTTCCTGAAGCTTTCCTTGATTGCCCAAGACAAGAAAATAAATATTCTGTGATTATATAAGATAATGTATACTTATTATAGGATATACCATATCATATTCAAATTAATTTTGTCCTGTGACTATGTTCCTTGAAGACGGGAACTATTTTGTAATTATTTGCTCCTTGAAGGTGGTAACTATTTCATAAGTATTTGTGTTTTTCCAGGCCTCACACATGGCATATAGTAGATGCTAAAAAAGGTTTGTGAATCTGAATATTGGAACTCAATTGAACTCAAGACTATTTTTATCAACTCGTCTATTGATCAAAGTTGATTAGTATGTACTAGAAGTTGCTGATTATAAAACAAACTGATCTGATGTGTTATTGGTCATGCGGGCCACCCACCCAGTTAATCCTTCTATCTACTATGTGTGAAACATTCTCTTCCTTCCATTTTATGTGGAGATAGGTGAAACTTTTCCTCTTTTCACTCTCTCAATAAGTCTGATAACTCCCTATGTTTCTGGTCATCTGATTCCAAGGAAACACTGTATTGGTTCATTCTCACACTGTTTTAAAGAAATACCTGAGACTGGATAATTTATGAGGAAAAGAGGTTTAATCGACTCACAGTTCCACAGGCTGTATAGAAAGTATGACTGGGAGGTTTCAGGAAACTTACAATCATGGCAGAAGATGAAGGGGAAGCAAGGCACATCTTCCCATGGCAGAGCAGGAGAGAAAGGGGGGTAATGTCACACTTTTAAACCATCAGATCTCATGAGAACTCACCCAATATCATGAGAACAACAAGGGGGAAATCCAGCCCCATGATCCAATCACCTCCCACGAGGTCCCTCCTCCAACACTGGGGATTATAATTTGATACGAGATTTGGGTGGGAACACACACCTAAGCGATATCATTCTGTTCTTGATCCCCACCCCCCAAATCTCAAGTCCTCCTCACATTTCAAAACCAATTATGCCTTCACAACAGTTCCACAAAATCTTAACTCATTCCAGCATTAACCCAAAATTCAGGTCCAAAATCTCATCTGAGACAAGCCAGGTCCCTTATGCCTATGAGCCTGAAAATCAAAAACAATTTAGTTACTTCCAGGATACAGTGGAAGTACAGGCATTGGGTAAATGCTTTCTTTCCAAATGGGAGAAATTGGCCAAAACAAAGGGGCTACGGGCCCCATGTAAGTCCAAAGCATAGAGGGACAGTCATCAAACCTTAAAGCTCCAAAATAATCTTCTTTGACTCTGTGTCTTACATTCAGGGCACAGTAATGCAAGGGGTGGGTTCCCAAGGACTTGGGCAGCTCTGCCTCCATGATCTGAAAGGTACAGGCCCCTACGTTGCTTTCATGAGCTGGCATTGTGTGCCTGTGGCTTTAATGCTGGATCTACTATTCTGTGGTCTATAGAATGGTGGCCCTCTTCTCACAGCTCTACTAGGCAGTGTCCCAGTGGGGACTCTGTGTAGGGGCTCCAACCTCACATTTCCTCTCTGCACTGTCCTAGTAGAGGTTCTCCGTGAGGGTTCTGCCTCTGAAGCAGACTTCTGCCTGGACATCCAGGCATTTGCATACATCCTCTGAAATCTGGGCGGTGGCTCCTAAGCCTCAGCTCTTGTCTTTTGTGCACCCACAGGCCCAACACCTTGTGGAAGCCACCAAGGCTTGGGGCTTGCGCCCTCTGAAGTAAGGGCTGTAGCTGTACCTTGGCCCCTTTTAGCCATGGCTGGAGCTGGAGTGGCTGGGACTCAGAGCACCATGTCCTGCAGCTCACAGAGCAGTGGGGCCCTGGGCCTGGCCTGGAAAACCATTTTTCCCTCCTAGGCCTCCAGGTCTGTGATGAGAGGGGCTATCACAAAGGTCTCTGAAATGACCTGGAGTCATTTTTCCCATTGTCTTGGGTATTAACATTTGGCTCCTCTTTATTTATGCAGCTTTCTGCAGCCTTAAATTCCTCTCCAGAAAGTGGGTTTTTCTTTCCTACCACACAGTCAGGCAGTACAGTTTTTCAACTTTTATGCTCCGCTTCCCTTTTAAATGTAAGTTTCACTTTCAGACCATCTCTTTGTGAATGCATATGAGTGTATATTGTTAGGAGCAGCCAGGCCACATCTTGAACACTTTGCCGCTTAGAAATTTCTTCTGCCGGATACCCTAAATCATCTCTCTCAACTCCAAAATTCCACGGATCCCTAAGCAGGGCATAATGCCACCAGTCTCTTTGCTAAAGCATAGCAAGAGTGACCTTTACTCCAGTTCCCAATAAGTTCTTTATCTCCATCTGAGACCACCTCAGCCTGGACTTCACTGTCCATATAACTGTCATCATTTGCATTGTTTGATCACAACCATTCAACAAGTTTCTAGGAAGTTCCAAACTTTTCCTCATCTTTCTGTCTTCTTCTGGGCCCTCCAAACTGTTCCAACCTCTGTCTGTTACCCAGTTCCAAAGTTACTTCCATATTTTCAGGTATCTTCATAGCAATGCCCCACTTCTCTGGTACCTATTCTCTGTATTAGTCTGTTCTCACACTTCTATAAAGAACTACCTGAGACTCTATAATTTATGAAGAAAAGAGGTTTAATTGAGTCACAGTTCCATAGGCTGTATAGGAAGCATGACTGGAAGGCCTCAGGAAACTTACAATCATTGTGGAAAGTGAAGGGGAAACAAATACATTTTATTATGGCAGAGCAGGAAAGAGAGAGCAAAGGGGGAGCTACTACACACTTTTAAACAACCAGATCTCCTGAGAATTCACTATAATTAGAATAGCAAGGGGAAAATCCACCCCCGTGATCCAATCACCTCCCATCAGGTTCCTCTTCCAACACTGGGGATTCCAATTTAGCATGAGATTTGGGTGGGAACACAGAGGCAACCCATATTCAACACCTGCCTTGGCCAGGAATGTTTAGTAATGTCCAGTTATGGACTGTAACCAATTCTAGAGAGACATCCCTCTAAAACCCACAAGCAGTCAATAACTTGGATAAGGAAGGTGGTACCAGGTTACTCCAGCCAGAGTCATGAGTTTGAGATAATAGCTGGTCTTGACAAAAGAGAATGATCAAATAAAGAAAAACCAATTAGAACTTGTTCTTAGAATAATTCTCATTCCCTGTCTGTAATTCTGTTAAAATATTTGAAAGTGGTTTCTCACATATGGTGTTTAGACTCTGTGGATTTGAATGACCCAAGCTATTCTTATCTTGCTTTACAATGAAGAAGTGAGATTAGGCATGTAGTTGGATAAAAAAGAATGTTTCAAAATCCAAAGTGACTATAGCAGTTTCCGCCTTTTAAGTGGGGTAGAGATGACATACTTCATATCAGAGAAAAATTATGTGTCCGTACAACTTCTTTCTGCTCATAGAGGCCAGAAGGAAAGAAAGACAGGAAAGGATGAAACTTCAAAGTCACTGCAAGTTTTTCTGGGGTACCAAAGGTTGAGAGCAAGAGTAGATAACTCTTTTATTGGAGGACATAAATGAATCTTTATATATGCAAATGTGAGCCTAGAGCCTGGTTGTGGGTGGAGAACTAAATTAGTCTGAAAATTAAAATGAGAGGAATTGAGATAAGAGATTTGAGAAAAAGAGGTAGTCAAGCAACAGTCAAGATGGTCCAAAAAGACTGAGCATGGTGGCTCATGCCTGTAATCTCAGTGCTTTGGGAGGCTGAGGCTGGCAGATCACTTGAGGTCAGGAGTTTGAGACCAGCCTGGTCAACATGGTGAAACCCTGTCTCTACCCAAAAATACAAAAATTAGCTGGGTGTGGTGGTTGGTGCACACCTGTAGTCCCAGCTACTTGGGAGGCTGAGGTGGAGAATTGCTTGAACCCAGGAGGTGCAGGTTACAGTGAGCTGAGATTGCGCCACTGCACTCCAGCCTAGGCAACAGAATGAGACCCTGTCTCAAAAAATAAATAAATAAAATAAATAAATAAAATAAAAAAGATGGTTCAAGGACTTCTAAATTTAGGGGCAGCTAATATGCAATTATAAAGTATAGGCATTGCTTCTGTGTAAACCCCTCCACTGTACCAAATCTGTAATAAAACCTATTATTCCTACCATGCTTTTTCTGGGAAACCAAGAAGTAACTGTGTTCCATATCCAGATTGTCTGTATTGATTATAGTAGAACTTCTTAAACTTTAATATGCATGAAAATCACTGGGGATCTTGCTAACCTTGCAGATTTTGATCTAGTAGGTCTGAGGTGGGAAAGTCTGCATTACTGACAAGATCCAGGGATTACCAATACACCAATCTCAAGACCATACTTCAACTGTCAGAGAGGCAAGAATCACAGGCGTGAGACATGCAGGAGAAACATCATGTTCAGCAGATTGAGAAACTTAGAATCCAAAAATCTTTGAGAGCCTAAACCCTAAAGATTCTCAGATACCTTGCAGTAAAGTATTACATTACCCACAGAGCTCGTGAAAGAAGGGTGGAGCCACTTTTACTAAATCTCAAATGACAGGGAGAGGGAAGCTAATATCTGAGTTATAGGCACCTGAATTACATTTTGTGTTTTAGGATTGAAATTTTCTTGACTTGCTTTTCATGGTCATTTTCCTTTTTGTTGCTTTTTTGCCAATCCTCTGCTATTTCTTCTTTTCTTTTCTCATTCTGATCTGCATTTTGCTCGCATCCAATGCACAATTTCAACTGGAATCTGAAGAAGAAAAGTCAAACTTGCCCTGAAAGTGTCACCCCTAGTTAGTATCCTAGAAGGCCGCCCTTTCATTAGTATTCAGACCTTGTTTCTGCCCAGATCATTAATGGACTCTTTTCTCTGAGGATGATAATTATGTGTGATGTTGATGTTCCCTGCAAGTCTAGGGATCTGAAGAGCTTTATCACTGTGGCGGGCTCATTGGAGAGTTAAATGGCATGATGAAAGCTGTTCTACCATGAAAACATCTGACACTGTAAGCAAAGTTTCAGCCATTACCAAAGCTGATGTTGCTGTAAAACCTCATGTGAGGTTCATGTAATTTCTGACAGCATGAGACTGTTAGATCTGCCATTTGCTTGAGTAGTATCTGATGAACACTATCTGTTGTTCTCAGCTTCTCTGTTGAATCACCCGTGGCTATAAGTGCAACAAAAATGAGAGTTCCTCCTCTAAAAGCAATATTAATCTAGATGTTCTGTATTCTGACTTAGTTAATATGACCTCTGAAATTGTAAATCACATGATGCCGTAGTCTGAATGTTTGTGTCTTCCCCCAAAATTTATATGTTAAAATTCAAATCCCCAAGGTAATGATAACAGGAGGTGGGACCTTTGGGGTGTGATTAGATTATGAAGGCAGAACTATCATGATTGGGATTATTGCCCTTATAAGAGAGACTCCAGTGACATAAGCATCATGATGGCTAATTTCCTTGAGCTCATCTCTCTTACAAAGCCAGAACAATGAATAAACAATTATTTTAATAAAAATAACAGGGAGAGTACCAGAGTATATCAGAAGAGTTAAAAAAAAAAACAACTAATGAGCATAAAAAATTGAGATGATCACATAGAAAACAGCAGGAAATGCTGGGCCTCCACCACCCCATTTCCCAAACAGGATCAGCTGGGAATGAGAAGGAACTTCTCCCTATGGTGATGAGGTAAGCAAGATAATCCCAGCAACCCCCATCAACATCTTGGACACTTGCAGACTTCACCACTGGGGTCTCCTGCAGCTTTAGCTATTCAAGGTCTTTTGTGATTCCATATAAATTTTAAGAAAGCAATTTCATTTGCAATAACTAAAAATAATTAAATATCTAGAAATAAATGTAACAAAAATAATTAAATAACAAATAACAAAAATAATTAAATATCTAGAAATAAATATAACAAAGGAGGTAAGTGGTTTCTACAAGGAAAACTGTAAAACACTAGTGAAGGAAATTGAAGAGGACACAAAACAAAAAATGGAAAGATATATTCATAGATTGGAAAAATATTGTGAAAATGACCATACTACCAAAAGTTATCTACAGATTCAATGGAATCCCTATCAAAACACAACTGATAGTCTTCACAGAAATAGAAAAAAGCAATCTTAAAATTTATATGGAACCACTAAAGACCTTGAATAGCCAAAGGAATTCTAAGAAAGAGAATAAAGCTGGAGGCCTCATACTATCAGACTTTAAAGTATACTACAAAACTATAGTAAGCTAAACAGCATAGTACTGGAATAATAATATGCCCATAGACCAGTTGAACAGAATACAGAAGCCAGAAATGAATCCATTTATTTACAGCTTACTGATTTTTGATAAAGTTGCCAAGAACATACATTGCAGAAGAAACAATATCTTTAATAAATGGTGCTGGTAAAACTGGTCATTCATATGCATAAAATGGAACTAGACCCATATCTCTCAGCATACACAAAAATTAACCAAAATGAATTAAAGACTTAATTGTGAGACCTGAAATGATGAAACTATGAGAAGAAAACATAGGAGAGAGATTTGTCAGGAGGAAGATAGTAGAATAGAAGGATCCACCAATCATCCTCCCCTCAAGGACACCAATTTAACAACTATCTACACAGATAAAAACACCTTCAGAAGAACAGAAAATCAGGTGATCCCTCATGGTACCTGGTTTTAACTCTGTATCACTGAAAAAGGCACTGAAGAGGTAGAAAAAACAGTCCTGGAGTGCAACACTACCCCTTTCCCACCCCTGGCAATGGCAGGTGGTGCCCAGAGTAGCTCTGGAGGATAAAGGAGGGAGAGTACAGCAATAGTGAGACATTGAATTCAGTGCTGCCCTGTTAGAGTAGAAAGGACAACCGGAACAAACTCAGCTGAAGCACGTGCAGGGAGGGAGCATTGAAACCAGCCCTAGCCAGAGGGGAATCGCCGAGAAGCAGTCTGAACTTGAGTGCCCACAAACATTGCTACCAAGGGCCAAAGTGCTCTCAGTCTGTAAATAAACTTGAAAGGCAGTCTAGGCCATAAGGCTAGATGAGTCCTAGGGCTGAACCTGGCCCAGAGACAGTGGACTGGAGTGGCACGTGACCCACTGAGACACCAGCCGGGCAACTATGGGAGTGCTGGCATCACTTCTCCCCTTACTCTAGGTTGCATGGCTTGCGGCTCCAAGAGAGACCCCTTCCTTCCACTTGAAGAGAGGAGAGGGAAGAGTGGGGAGGACTTTGTGTTACATCTTGGATACCAGTTCAGCCACAGCACAATAGGCCACCAGTCAGAGCCATGAGGTCCCCGTTCCAGGCCCTAGCTCCCAGATGACATTTCTAGACACAACTTGGGCCAGAAGGGGACCCACTGTCTTGAAGGGAAGGGCCAAGTCCTGGCAGCATTCATCATCTGCTAACTGAGGAGCCCGTGGGCCCTGAAAAACCAGCAATGATACCCCGGCACTACTTCAAGGGCCTTGGGTGAGGCTTATAAGGTAGCTGCAAAATGGTAGTGTCTAATGAAGCCATGTTCAGTCCTAGAAGTTTATAGATCTTTCTTGTTAAACTCAAATCTGTTCCCTGAAATGGCTGCCTCTGGACCTGGAGGTAGCAGTGAATGAAATAACTTTGTGGAGTGGAGGGTGGGATGGAAGTTACAGGAATGAAAATAAAGCCAATTTCTGGTGTAGACACTATTATTTATGCAATTTTGTATGTCTCCTGTATCTAAAATTACAGGATAACTCAGAAGCACTGCTGTCTGGAAGAGGCAGCTGTAATCATATTCAATTTAGATTTTAGACACATTATATGGAGGCAGTGTGAACTTTACGACTAGCTCAAATCCTAGTAACCAACACACAGTGGGCACTAAATTTATGTTTGTTGAATTGAGCTAGACCAAATGTTAGAAGGCTGTAACTTGACCAAGTAGGAGTTCTGTGTGAATCAGATAGGAGGGAATTAATATTAGTTTTTAAAAAGGGCATAAATATTGAGAAAATAGAAGTTAGCAATAATGGAAGACTGCATAATGGAAGAGAAGAAGGAATACATATATAAAAAAAGAAAAGACACAGTGTAAGAAATCCAGAGGTGGAGCATCCCCAGAGGAGGTTAATTCAGTAGCTCACTAACATCAAGAATGGCCAGCCTCTTTCATTCTTTTCATTTTCATATTTAGTGGGATGCTTGATCTGCAGAATCATCCTTCCCATGGTGACAAGATGTTTGCCTCTGTTCCGTAGTTGTGTACAGACATAACCACCAGAAGGAGATTATGAGAACTTGCTTTTCTAGGTTCTGCTTCTTCATAGAGAGATCCCAGTACACCTCTTCTCATATCTCTTTGGCGAGAACGAGGTCCCTATTTCCTCCTAAATCAATCACTGACAAGCAAAATGAGATTTTTATTAATGGCATATATTGGGCTGAGCAGAATATATTCCTTGGGGCTGGGGGACTGGAGATGGAGCTATTCTCTCTTTAAACATGAGGTGGAAGTGAGCTGATGAGTCAAGGATTTTGAGTAGGTAATCTTATCATCATACCTGTAGTAATAGAAATTTAGGGGGGTTGGAAAGCTCTTGGAGCTGGCCAAGGTCTAGTGTCTGGTGTGAATACACACTGATCTCACCTCTCATAGAACACATGTATTCTGAACCACTGAACTGGGGTTGGTGTTGAAGACCATTCATGCAAGTGGGTCATGAAAGGATGGAAGGGGAGATATTACACCCCAGGTCATGGTCTTTGGTAGAGAAACCCACCTGTTTCTTTTGATGTTGTGGGCATTTGTCAGGGGAGCCTTCTTTGAGGGGATTGCTCTTAGCCTGGTTCATCACATACATCTACTGATGATCCACAAGAAATGTTGTTTCTTGTGGTGACTATCGTGCATGGTCTTAAAGACTAACAATGTGGATGCTCATTCCTCAGACCTCAAATCCCTCTATCCTTATTATCTAGTTGTCTTTCCACAGCAGTCTCTGCCCTACCAGCCCCTACTTTCCTTATTTAAGCCCGGGCTCATGTACTTTCCAAGATTAGCTAAAAACCAATATGGAAAACGCATTTCTGTCTGGGACTTCCAGCCAGTCTTGTGGGGAAGTTAGGAGTAGGACACCTCTCTCACAGCACCCCTTGTCCTACTAAATAACTATCCTATCCAATCTACCTCCTAACATTTGTTCTTCCATGTGTATTTCAAGTTCAAAGAAGCCAAAGAGAATGATGCTTTCTTCCTAACCAACTTTTAATTGTGTTTTTCACTTAAGGTGGTTGCAACATTCATGAGGCAACGTAGTTTTAGTTTTGGAAGGATATCTCATTCCTATTTCATCCCTTACACCTTAGTAGCAGTTAGTTATACATTCTGTGGTTAAATTTAATTGGAAAATGAGATTTCCCTTATCTTATTCTCAGTTTTGTTATGTAAGAAAATCACAAAAGGTACTTTTCATGTTCTGTCTCCTGAGGTTTAAATGCCAGTCTAACCTCTTGTGCCCTTGACACATTGTCCCAAGATGATTTGACGATGGAGACATTTTGATGCCATAGGATATTTCATAACTTTAAATATTTTATAACAAATTAAATGTTAATTATATGCTGGTCAGGGAAGAAAATCACTGAAGTATTTAATTAACATTTAATTTATTAGTCATCAAATATTTAAGTAGCGCCTATCTGAGGGACTTTTACTCCTCATTAGTTGTAAGTGAGTAACAAGTTATCATTGTTAGTTGCTACAGCTTCTACTATTCCAAGTTTGAATGGCTTTTCTGGATTTCTTTGAAAAGATCTTTGCATACATGCCTAGGCAGACCCCCAAAAAGGAGGAATATATTTCTAAAGCATTTTTTGTGTTTTCTAAAGTCTTTTCATGAGTTCAATAGATTACTACTTGGGTGTATTTTCTTACAGAAACCCTATGCTTGCATGGTACTTTATAATTTGAAAAATGCTATAATCTCCATGACCTCAATTGGCCTGGTTGTTAGTAACAACTTTTATAAAATTCGTAGGGTGGGTAGAATCAGCATCATTTTATACGAGTTGGAATCTCATAGGGTTTGTGTGACACAGTCAGGAAAATCAGACAAAACTTAATCCTAAATTTTCTGCCCACAAGTTTCATGTTGTGTCGTGATCAATGTCAAGCGATATTTTAGCCTCAGAAAAGTTCTGACAGTACCTTAGAAAGCAACTTTTATTTTTTGTTTCTAATTGATTATGAATGGAAAATATAGCCTACAAACTATATTCTCTTAATAAATCTTTAAGCAAAATACATGATTATTTTTGTAGATGTTTTATGGACGTAAGACAAAAATATGTGTTCTCTATTTAGAGCTATGTGGATTTTCATATATCTAATACAGTTATTGATTGTATTACTCAATTTATTGATTGCATCAGTCTGTTTCTCTAGGTATTTGCTTACTTTTTTGTGTGTTAGAGCTACCCATTCCTGAAAGACAAGTTTTGAATCATTCTACTATATTTGTATTTTTATTAAGTTTTCTTTGTAATCTCGATGCTTTTCTTTTGACGTAATTATCAGCTGTGTTATTTGGTGATCACCGTCTCTTCTTTATAACAGTTCATTCTTACTGCAAAATATCTCTTGATCTTCCTTTTTTGTGTGTGTGTGAGATGAAGTCCCGATCTTGTCACCCAGGCTGGAATGCAGTGGCGCAGTCTCGGCTCACTGCAACCTCTGCCTCCTGGGTTCAAGCAATTCTCCTGTCTCAGTCTCCCGAGTAGCTGGGATTACAGGTGCCTGCCACCATGCCTGGCTAATTTTTGTATTTTTCGTAGAGACTGGGTTTCACCATGTTGGCCAGGCCTGTCTCGAACTCCTGACCTCGGGTGATCTGCTCGCCTCGGCCTCCCAAAGTCCTGCTGAGATGAGAAGTCTTCTCCCGATTGAAGGTTTTTTCTCGATCGAAGGGTTCGTGGTCTCACAGGCTTCAAGGAGTGAAACTGTGGGCTGCAGCAGCGAATGTTACAGCTCAACTAGAGCAACATGCAGACCCAAAGAGTGTGCAGTAGCAAGATTTGTTAAAGCAAAAACTAAAGTAAAGCAAAAGTGAAAGTAAGCAAAAGCAAAAGTAAAGCTTCTACATGGTGGAAGGGGACCTGGAAGGGTTGCTGTTTCTGGCTTGGGTGTCTTATGCTTATATCCCCTTATGACTCCTCCCCTTTTCCTTTTTCTGTCCTATAGAATTAGCTTATTTTCTATCCACTTGTGTATTGGTGGGCCTGATTGATTAAAAACATCAGGCTGTGCTGGAGCTTAAACTCCCTATATGATTGGTTGAAGTTTCAATCCCTTAGCTTGCAGCTGTGACTCATTTTGGCTTAGAGGAAAGTCCCCTTAGGGAAGTCCCTATTGACTCGGGAAGTCCCTATTGACTCAGGAAGTCCAGTCAACTTAGCCACTTAGTCCCTCAGTCCGCTATCTCAACAGGAAAGCCCATGTGCTGTTGGGAAGTTGGGCTACCATTGTTCTAGCTACTTCCGGCTGAACTGGGGCATAGAAGGGGCTCTGCATTTGAGGTTTTCTCGGTAGGGGATTCTTCGGTGTCGTGGTGTGAGAACAGGTTGGTGGGTTCGTCTAGGGGTCCTCGATAGTAGGTGCTATTGGTGTTCATTTGGGGCTCCATTTGTAGAACCATTTGCAGTTTCATGGATTCTATTCAGGAAGAGACAAATTTTACAAGGAGGTTAAAAATGCAGGGTCCAAAGGTAAGCAAGATCACAGTAGCCACCAAGGGTCCCAAGAAGGGGAGAAGCCAGGACATCCATTGGTTGACAATACTCCAAGGTCCTGTGTCTTGGAGCTCTTGTGCCCAGTGCTGTAACCGGTCTTGAAGCTCTTTAAACTTCTTGGTGACAATTCTGGATTGATTAATGAAATAACAGCACTCTTCTAGAAAAAGACAGGTTCCACCTCTTTCTGCTATTAATAAATCTAAGTCTCTCCAATTTTGAAGGCTACTGCTGCTAAAGAGTTAAGCTGGCTTTGTAAGGTGACTAGCGAATCTGTAACTCATTCTGTGTCATCATTTAACTCTTGTGATAATTCGTAATAGAATTGGGTGGAGGTGGTAATGCCCCCAATGCTGGTTCCTAGTTCTCCTAGGATCCCAGCCCTGATAATGAATGGAATGACTAGTGCCCGTTTGTAATGGAGTTTGAGTAGAAGAAAATCCTGTAACTCCTGATCAGTGTTGATAGTCATGGAGGGGGCGCCAAAAAGAAGAGAAAGCGTAGACTTTCTTAGGAACCATTTAAGCAGCAGTAAGCTGTGGAGCCACAAACAAAAAAGACTCCTGATGGTAGGCAAGAGAGTCGTGGAGGTAGGGTAATCCATATTTTGCACTGGAAGGCAGTTGCGTCAATTGTTGTGCTAAACTTTACACAGGTGAGATTTGATGTATGTGTTATTTCTAGATTTGAGACTAAATGGCCTACCAGGCCTGTAGTGTTTGTTCTCAGTTCGGTGGCATTCCAATGTTTGAGAACAGGAACTGGGACATATGGTTTAAAGCATAAGGGGAGGCACATCCAGCAGTCAGCTGGATTTTGGCTGGGGGCCCTGTGAATTTTGGTAAGCGTGACATTAAATAAGTTTAGCAAGAGGGAGTGAGTGCGAAGGGTTTTATGTAGCTTGAGAGGTCTAATCCTTTGTAGGGATTGGGTGTTCTGGGGGTTTGAACCAGTTTGGAGATCACCTTCTGAAGATGTTGCTCTAGGGCTTGATCTTGGACCCTACCTCCGTTGGGTAGGTCAACATGTGTATAGTAGGTCCAACAAGGAGTGGCCCCGTATCCACCTGGACAATCAGCTCTTTCATTTTCCTTGTTCAATACTTGGTGCCTGCATGTGTACAGGGGGTAGCAGCCTTATAGCACTCTCTGCACATATAAGTTTGGGTGGTAAAGGAGGCCCCCCTCCCAAACAGGTGTGCAAAATTGACTACTGCCATGTTTCCCAGGAGTCATGAAGAACTGAAGCCAGGGGTGGTGCAGGTACGTGAAGGGGCAGTATTAGCTGAGGGAAGCATAAAGACTATTAGGAGGAATTTGAAATAGGAGGGGGCCTTAGGGGAGAGTGGCGATTAGTTAATTTCCTTAGGCATTTGGTTGAAGAGCAGACACAGGTCCTCCAGTGGTTCACAGGTGTAGGAGGCATTGTTTTCAGGGTTCTGGGTTGTTGGTTCCTCCAGTCCTCCTGGTGACATCCAGGGCTTGATTCAAGTGTGATGAAACCAAGATTCTATCCCAACTACTTTCACTGCAGTTAGAGTAGAGAGGATGACTGGAGGGGCCTAGGGACGGGAAAGTAGAGGGAAGGGATTTTACTAATACTAGGTCTCTGGGATGGAATAGCTCTTTTCCTTTTTCTCTCTGATGTCTTTCAGGCAATGCTTTTAGAATTTGCTGAAATTTTGCTAGGGAAGTTATGCTTTTCACAAGGTCTGTTGTTTCCCTATCAATTACTAGGTCATTCATGAGAAAAGGCCATCCATAGAGCATTTCATAGGGACTGAGCCCTATTATTTAAGGGGAGTTACAGATTCTTAACAAAGCCAAGGGTAACAGAGTGGGCCATGCGAGGTGAGTTTCCTGTGTTAGTATTTTTAAGTGTTTTTTTAGTGTTTCATTCATTTTTTCAGCTTTCCCTGGGAACTGTGGTCTCCATTCACAGTGGAAATGGTATTGTAGTCCTAGTGCTTTGGGTATTCCCTGAGTTACTGCAGCCTTGAAGGCTGGGCCATTGTAACTTCGTAAAGTACGGGGAAGCCGGGATCTGGGAATTATTTCATGAATCAAGGTTTTCACTACTTCCTGAGCTTTTTCTGTCTTACAGGGGAAGGCTTCAACCCAACTGGTGAAGGTGTCTACCAAGACTAGGAAGTATTGAAGTCCCTGGGATTTGGGAATGTAGGTGAAGTCTAGTTACCAGTCCTCTCCAGGATAACGACCTGTTTTTTGCTCTCCTGAAGGGGCCTGGCGATAAGGCAGGGGGTTATTTCTTTGACAGACTTCACAGGCCTTCACTATTTGCTGAATAGTTTTGAAAAGGCCCTGTCCTGTAAACAATGATTTAGTCATTTGATAGGTGTTATTGATACCTAGATGGAATGTCTGATGAAGAATTTTTAGTATCTTCCATTGGCTAGCTGCAGGTAAAAGTATTTTTCCTTCCTCAGTTGCTAGGCATCCTGAAGGGAGGAAACTATGTCCTCGTAAGGCTCCCCACTCTATTTCTTCAGATGAATATTGGGGTTTGGTCTCTTGGAGAGGATTGTCCTATATTAAAGGTCTCTCTATGGGCACTTCTAATGGAGGATCCCATCTTGCAGCTTTTTAGGCTTCAGCATCTGCTCAGCAGTTTCCTTCTGCTTCCGTCTCTCTCCCTTTTTGATGGGCCCGGCAGTGTAAGACTGCCACCTCTTTAGGTTTTTGCACAGCCTGCAATAATTTCATAATCGCTTCTTGAGGCTTAATGGGTGTTCCCTCTGAGGTTAAGAATTCTCTTTCTTTCCATTTTGCAGCATGGATGTGAAGAACTAGGTAAGCATATTTGGAATCTGTATATATATTTACTTGCTTTCCTTTTCCCAGTTCCAGTGCTTGCGTGAGTGCTACCAATTCTGCCAATTGTGCGCTGGTACCTGGAGAGAGGGGGTTACCTTCAAGTATTGCATTATCACTGACCACCGCGTATCCTGCTTTCCGAAGTCCCTTTTCTACAAATGGGCTTCCATCAGTATAGAAGTTGAGGGTAGGATCAATTAAGGGGACCTCTAGAAGGTCCTCTGAAGCAACATAGGTTTGGGCTGTAACTTGTTGACAGTTATGCTCTATTTCTTCTTCACTGTTTGGGAGAAATGTGGCTGGGTCAAAAATTGCACAAGTGCGCAGTTGCAGTACCAGCCCTTTAAGTAATAGAGCCTGACATTTAAGCAGGTGGTTTTCTGATAGCCATAAACCCCCCTTAGCAGTATACCTTTTACATCATGGGAGGTCCATATACAGTAAGATCTCTTCCCTGTATTATTTTAACTGCCTCAGATACCAAGATGGCTACTGCAGCCACCACCCATAGACAGTGAGGCCAGCCTTTTGAAACTATGTCAGTTTCCTTACTTGTGTAGCAAATTGGTCCCTTGGACCTGAGTAAGAACTCCAAGAGCTATTCCAGTTCTTTCTGTGACATATAAAGAGAAGCTTTGCCCTGTTGGCAAACTTAACACTGGGCCCTGGGTCAGGGCCTTTTTTAGGGCTTGAAAAGCTGTTTCTGCCTCAGATATCCATTCTACTAAATGAGTATTAGCTTTTTGAGTTTCCTTAATTAATGTATATAGTGACCTGGCCAATTCGCCATACCTGGGGATCCATATCTGGCAGAAGCCTGTTATGCCAAGAAGCTCTTAGTTGTTTTAATGTCTTGGGGTGAGGCTAAGCCAGAGTGGGTTGAATATGCTCTTCACTAAGGGCCCTGATGCCTTTGGATAGATTTAGCCCCAGGTATTTAACCTGTTGTAAACATAGTTGAGCTTCTGCTTTTGAAACCTTGTAGCCACAAGTGGCGAGAAAGTTTAAAAGTGCTTGGGTGGCCTGATGACATAAGTTCTCTGAGTTAGCAGTTAACAGCAAATCATTTACATATTGAATCATTTACACATTTACATCCATGTGGGAGAACTGACTTAAGTCTTGGGCTAAGGCCTGGCCAAATAAATGGGGGCTATCTCTGAATCCTTGGGGCAGGACAGTCTAGGTAAGGTGAGATGCTGGGTTTGACAGATCTTTAAAGGCAAATAAAAATTGAGAGTCAGGATGCAGAGGGATGTAGAGGATCCTTTAAGATCTAGGACTGTAAACCATTCTGCTTCCTCTGGTATCTGGGAGAGTAGGTTATAAGGATTAGGTACAACTGGATACAGAGGAACAACTGCCTCACTGATAATTCTGAGGTCTTGCACTAACCTCCATTGTCCGTTGGGTTTTTGTATGCCTAGAATAGGAGTGTTGCATGGACTGTTGTGTGGCTTTACTAATCCCTCTGCTTTTAGGTCTTTAATGATCTTTTGTAACCCTTGTTGGGCTTCTGGTCTGAGGGGTACTGGCTTTGATAAGGAAAGGAGGTAGAATCCTTTAATTTAACTTGACCTGGATGAGCATTTTTTGCTCGTCCATATTGTTCTTCCTGTGCCCAGACTTCAGGATTAACTCATTCCTCGAGTAAAGGGCAGCAAACAGGTATTCCTTCTCCTATATTCAAGTGTATAATGGCCTCTGCTTTAGCCAATATGTCCCTTCCTAGTAAAGGAGTAGGGCTTGCAGGCATAATAAGAAAGGCACGTGAGAAAAATAAGGTTCTCCAGTCACAATTTAGGGGGTGGGAGAAATACCTACTAACTGGCTGTCCTGGGATCCCTTTGATGGTAACGGATCTGCAGGATAGTTGTCCAGGACAGAAGAGTAAAACTGAGGAGGCCGTGCCAGTGTCCAGAGGAAGTTAATTTCCTGGCCCTCAATGGTTAAGCTTACCTGGGGCTCTGTGAGGATGATGGCATGGGCTGGTGCCTGCCCCAGGCACCCTCAGTCCTGTTGTTGGACCATCTGGTTAGTGGCCTCTGGCCCAGAGGACTTTGCCCTCGGGGGCAGTGTGCCTTCCAGTGATCCCTCTGGCACAAGGGACATGGACGAGGGTGCAGTTTATTTTTGTTTGGGCAGTCCTTTTTCAAGTGCCCCTGTAAGCTGCACTGATAACAAGCCCTGTTAAGCAGGTTGCCTGCCCAGCCCTTCTTTCTTTCAGAGCCACTGAAATTCGTCTGCCTTAGGGCTATGACGAAGGCAGAGGCCTTTTCTTGTCTTGTCTGTCTCATTCAGCCTGCTCCTCCTGATCCCTATTATAAAACACCAAAGTTGCTAAATTCAATAGAGTTTCCAAATTTTGCTTGGGTCCCAGGGTAGACTTTTGAAGTTTTTTCTAATGTCTGCAGCTGACTGAGTGATAAACTTATCCTTTAAAATTAGTTGGCCTTCAATAGCATCAGGTGACAAGGAGGTATGCTTTCTTAATGCCTCCCTTAGTCTCTCTAAACATGCCGTAGGGTTTTCTTCTTTTCCCTGCATTCTGGTGGACATCACTGAGTAATTCATTGGCTTTTTTCTGGTCTTTATTAATTTCTTTAGTATACAAGTCAGTAAGTGCCTGTGACTCCAGTCTCCGTGCTCAGAATCAAGGTCCTAATGGGGATCCACACTGAGAACTGCCTGTTGGCCTGTAGGGAGTTGTTCCCTTTCTTCTGATGTCATTTTATCATTTACCTGGCTTAGGTACCAGAGATCCCCAAACTCCTGGGCCACAGCTAAGGTGGCCTCTTTTTCGTTGGGAGTTGATGTTTGACCTAACAACAACATAATATCTCTCCATGCTAAATCAAAAGATTGTCCTAATCCCTGTAAGATGTCTATGTATCCATCAGGATTATCTGAGAATTTTCCTAGGTCCAGTTTGATCTGTTTTAAGTCTGAGAGGGAAAAGGAGACATGTACTCATGCTGGGCCAAAGTCTCCTCCTCCTCCCATGGCTTGGAGGGGGTACAATCAAGGGCCATTGGTACCTTTTTGTTCCTTGACTATCTTTTTGTCTGGTTCCTTTTGGGTCATTATGGCCAAAGAAGAGTCCTTACTAGTGGGAGAGGGAGCTGTGGGGAGACCAGGGTATGAGGGTAGGCTTTGAGAACCCCTGGTAGGATGTAAATTACACTTTTTACATAGTTGTGGGTTATCCCTTAGAAAAAAACCTGTACATATGGCACTTCACTCCATTTGCCCTCTTGTTTACAGAAGAGATCTAGCTGTAGGATGGGATTGTAGTTTTTACTTCCCTTGGGCATCCATGTCTCTCCTCCAGGAAGAGAATATTGTGGCCAGGCAGTGCTGCAGAAAAATATAAGTCACTTCTTCAGCATTTGAGGGTCAAATTGGTCCCAGTTATCCAGAATACACCTTAGGGGTGGCTTCACTTTTGAGGGAACATCTCCCATCTGAAAGGAGAACATAGGAGTGCTTACACCCCTATGTAGGGAGACCCCCTGAAGCTATTGCTACAGAATAAAAGATGAAATGCTCCTGATTATAATACAAAATTATAAATACAAAATTGCATGCAGGATTGTGTAAAGACAATGTCAGGTTGGACTGCCAGAATGAGCCAACAGCATGTGATGTGCTTCCCCCTGCAGAGAGCCTATGAATGGACATGTAGTCAGAGAGGTTTCACATCACCAAGATTCCTATCACAGAAAAGCAAATGTTCATAGCTCTGAAATGGAATGTGACCTTTGTGGAGAGCCTATAAACGGACACATGAGGGGCGCCTGTTCATATGGATAAGATAGGGCTATAAACGCCTTCATCTTGCTATGGCTCTTCTAGGCCTCTTTAAGGTTAAGGCATACTCCCTTCTGAGAATTTCTGGTCTAACTGGTTGTCTAGTACTGTTTCTATGGATTGTTTGTAAGCAGCTTTTGCTGCAACTGTTACTGCTGATTAATATCTTGCTAATCATAGGTTATGGAAAGACTGTGTTTCTGTTTTAAGGCTCTGTTAGAAATTACTGATGCACACACTATATTGTAAATTCTTATCTCTGTATACAGTACTTCTGCATACAGATGTTATGTTAAAGAATTACTTCATCCCCATGTGACCATCTCACCTCATAATCAACTGACCCTAAATCCCTCACTAACCTACACTGACCTCACTAAACTTAATAATAAATGCTGGTATATCCAGTGCATTGGGAGCATCACTGGACCAGAAGGCAGGGACCCCCCTGGGCCCAGCTTTCACTATCTTATGTGCGTCTATTATTTCTTGACCTGCTGATCCACCTGGGAACAAACAAAAAGCCCCATTGCATTGCGGGCTGCTGGCCAGATCCCACAATACCCCAGTCCTCCCCTAGTAAGCAACAGCCCTAGTGTGTCCCCTATGGTTCTAGTGTCCTTTACTTTCCAGGGTGTACAATTACCCATGGAACCCTGCTGATTGAATTTGATTGCATTTACTGACGTGGCAGTTTTGCCTGCACACATTTCCTGCAATTTTTTAGCCACAAAAAAGGGGGCTGGATTTTAGTGGCTCCTTACCAGCATGCCCACAATTGCCTTTGCATCTGTGAGCAGGTCTTAGGTCGGGGTGTATTTTGAGTTCAGAGACCAGGCACCTGTTAGAATATTTCTGGGCTTGGAGCTGTCCCAGCAAGATGAATTCCTTGAAAATGGCACCAGAGCACAACAGGTTTAGAGTAGGCAGTGGCAAATTGGAGGACCAAGGTTGAAACAGTGCTTTTTGTATCCAAGTTTTCTGTCCCCATTTGCCCTCATAAGAATATTCACTGACCTTTGGCCTTGGACCAGGGGACCCATTGTTTATTATATTGTTTTCTGCCCATACATCTGACTGCTTCGAGTGGAGATGTTCTACAGTTCTAATCACTGATCTCAGACAGAAAAGATGGTAATTAAAGTGGCCTCTACAATTTGGAGTAAGTTTAAGGCAACAAAAGGAAAACTGTCCCAGGCCCTCTATCAGCCACTGACATACCTTTTGATGTCTCGGATAGTGCTGAGGGTACAGGTTATGAGGGACAGGTCCTGTATAAGGATATTGATACCTATTTGCATAAGAATAAGCCTGAGGGCACCATGAGCAAGGATTTTTGGATTGCCTCCCCATTCGACTTAGGCTCCTAGCCAAAAGATTCTTAGACTCAGGGGTAGGAAAGATCCTGGAGGGTAGGGCCTCAAGAAAGTCTTCTCTGAGGACATTAGGACCCAGGAGGCATGGGTCAGAAAGGGCAGGGAATGCATGCATGGGCAGCTGTGGAGTGGAGGCTTCTCGCTGTGCCATGATCTCAACTGGGTCAGTGCCAGGAGTTCGGGACTACAGTTTTCCACTTCCAGCGAGCCCTCAGCTTTTCCCAGAAAAGGCAGAGAAAGGTGGAACTGGTTCCAGGCAAACTAATGCTCCAAGCCCAGAGGGCCAGGGGTTGTCAGAGAGCCCTTTCCTAGAAAGCCTCACATGCGTGTCTTAAGTGCAGTGGCCGCACTTGTCACTTTTAAATGGCTGACAGGTGCCCAGTGTTTTCCTCCAATTTCTAGCAAGAAGATAGAACAGAATAGCAAGCAAAAGGAGTCTGATGTTATGCACTGCTTTGGAGAAATCCTGGACGAGCCCCCCAGAAATGAGACAAGAAATCTCCTCCTGATCGAAGGTTTTCTTCTCAATTGAAGGGTTCATAGTCTCACGGGCTTCAAGAAATGAAGCCGTGGACCACAGGGCAAGTGTTACAGCTTGACTAGAGAAATGTATGGACCCAAAGAGTGTGCAGTGGCAAGATTTATTAAAGCAAAAGCCAAAGTAAAGCAAAAGCAAAAGTAAAGCTTCCACGTGGTAGAAGGGGACCTGGAAGGTGGCCTGGCTTGGGTGTCTTATGCTTATATCCCCTCATGACCCCTCCCCTTTTCTTTTTTCTGTCCTATAGAATTAGCTTATTTTCTATCTTCCTGTGGGTTGATGGGCCTGATTCGTTAAAAACATCAGGCTGCAGCTAGAGCTTAAACTCCCTATATGATTGGTTGAAGTTTCAATCCGTTAGCTTGCAGCTGTGACTCATTTTGGCTTAGGGGAAAGTCGCCTTAGGGAAGTCCCTATTGACCCAGGAAGTCCAGACAATTTAGCCACTTAGTCCCTCACTGGGATTACAGGCATGTGCCACTGGGCCCAGCTGATCTTGCTTTTTAAAAAAATTTTTTAAAAATAAACTTGTCTGATTTTAAAATGCTCCATCCAACTTTCTTTTATCTATATTTTCCCAGTATTTCATTGTATATCTCTTTGTTCTCAACCTCTCGTGTCTGCTTTAAGTGTTTCTTTTAAGGTTAAATTTTTTTAAAAGAGAAAAAAAACTTATTTTTTTCTTTTATCTTTTAGTGGAATAATTCAATCATGCACAATGTAAGGACTGATTTACTTGATGGTATTCCATCTCTCTTGTTTTATGCTTTGTATTCATT
This sequence comes from Piliocolobus tephrosceles, assembly GCF_002776525.5. Lineage (NCBI taxonomy): Eukaryota > Metazoa > Chordata > Mammalia > Primates > Cercopithecidae > Piliocolobus > Piliocolobus tephrosceles. Next base: position 35,000,214 of record NC_045435.1, on the reverse strand, counting down.
ACATGGTGATCTGATTTTAAAATGCTCCATCCAGCTTTCTTTTATCTATATCTTCCTAGGATTTCATTGTATATCTCTTTATTTTCAACCTATCATGACTGCTTTAAGTGTTTTTTTCAAGCTTAGAATTTTTTTTAAAGAGAAAACAAATTTTGTCTTTTATCTTTTAGTCGAAGAATTCAATCATACCCAATGTAAGGATTGATATATTTGATGGTACTTCATCTCTCGTTTTATGCTTTGATTTCATTACATGGTTTGGTCCTCTTTTCATCCCATTTATTGAGATGTAAATAATTAAATCACATGAAATGTACACATTTAAAGTGGACAGTTTGATCACATTTGATATATGTATACATTTGTAAATCATAGTCAATCAAGATAACAAATGTTTCTAACACCTGCAAAAGTTTCTTTGTGTTTCTTTTTATTCTCTCCCTCTCTTCACTCCTGTCTTTAGGCAAACACAGTTCTGTGTTTTGCTAATATACATTAGTTTAAATATAAAATTTTATATGAGTGGAATCATATAGTATGAACTCTTTTTTGCCTAACTTATTTCAAAGGGCATATGATTTTGAGACCCATCTATTTTGTGTGTAGGAATAGTTCCTTTCTTTTATATTCCATTTTATGGATATATCACAATTTGTTTATTCAGTGGCCTATTGACGAATGTATGTTTTTTTTTTTCAGTTTTGGGAATTCATGAAGAAAGCTGCTGTGAACTGTCATGTAGGAGTCTTTGTATGGATATGTGCTTTTATGTATCTTGGGCAAATATGGTAGAATAAAATGGCTGAGTTACATAGTAGATATATGTTTAACATTTCAAGATACTATGAAACTGTTTTGTAAAGTGGCTAAACCTTTTTACATTCTGGAGATATATGAGAGACCCAGTTTTACATACTCATAAACACAAAGGATTATTAATAGAACCCAAAGTCTACATGACATAATAATCTGATACTTGACATACAAAGTGTCAGAAAAATGTAATTGATTCTCAAGGGAAAAGACAATCAACAGAGACCAATCCTGAGGTCACTCAGATGTTAGAATTATCAGACAAAGTTTTTAAATTTTTTTTATATCTATGCTCCATGAAGTTAAGTTAAACACTGATATGGTTTGGCTCTATGTACTTACCCATATCTCATCTTGAATTCTAATCCTCATGTGTTGAAGGAGGGAACTGGTGGGAGGTGACTGGATCATAAGCATGGTTCCCCCATGCTGTTCTCATGACAGTGAGTGAGTTCTCGCAAGATCTGATGGTTTAAAAGTGTGTGGAGTTTCCCTCACTCATTCTCCTCTGCCACCATGTAAAATGTACTTTGCTTCCCCTTTGCCTTCTGCTATGATTGTAAGTTTCCTTAGGCCTTTGCAGCCATGCAGAACTGTGAGTCAATTAAACCTCTTTTGTTTATAAATTACCCAGTCTCAGGTAGTTAATTATAGCGGGGTGAAAATGGACTAATACAGAAAATTGGTATCAAGAGTTTGGGGCACTGCTATATATCTACCTGGAAATGTGGAAGCTACTTTGGAACTGAGTGACAGGCAGGGGTTGGAACAGTTTTAAGGGCTCAGAAGAAGACAGGAAGATGAGGGAAAGTTTGGAACTTTCTAGAGATGTGTTGAATGGTTTTGACCAGAATGCTGATGGTGATATGGATAATGAAGTCCAGGCTGAAGTGGTCTTGGATAGAGATGAGAAACTTATTGGGAACTGGAGCAAACATCACTCTTGCTATGCTTTAGCAAAGAGACTCATGGCATTGTGCCCCTGCTCTAGGGATCTTTGGAACTTTGAACTGGAGAGAGATGATTTAGGGTATCTAAGGGAAGAAATTTCTAAGCAGCAAACCATTCAAGGTGTGACCTGGGTGCTCCTAACAGAATATAGTCATATGCATTCAAAAAGCAGATGATCTGAAATTGGAACTTATGTTTAGAAGGGAAGCAGAGCATAAAAGTTTGTAGCCTGGGCCTGGCATGGTAGCTCACACCTATAATCCCAGCACTTTTGGAGGCCGAGGCAGGTGGATCATGAGGTCAGGAGATTGAGACCAGTCTGGCCAACATGGTGAAACCCTGTCTCTACTAAAAATAAAAAAATGAGCTAGGTGTGGTGGTGTGTGCCTGTAGTCCCAGCTACTTGGGAGGCTGAGGCAGGAGAATCGCGTGAACCCGGGAGGCAGAGGTTTCAGTGAGCTGAGATTGTGCCACTATACTCCAGCCTGGCATCTGAGCAAGACTCCACCAAAAAAAAATTGTTTTTTGCAGCCTGGCCATGAAGTAGAAATGAAAAACCCATTTTCTGGGGAGACCTTCAGGCTGGGTGCAAAAATTTGCATAAGTAATGAGGAGCCAACTGTTATTAGCCAAGACAATGGGAAAAATGTCTCTAGGGCATGTCAGAGGTCTTCATGGCAGCCCCTCCCATCACAGGCTTGGAGACCTAGGAGGGCAAAATGCTTTCATTTGCTGAGCCTAGGGCCCTGCTGCTCTGTGCAGCCTCAGGACATGGTGCCCTGCATCCCAGCCACTCCAGCTCCAGCCATGGCTAAAAGGGGCCAAGGTACAGCTCTAGTGGTATCTTCATAGAATGCAAGCCCCAAACCTTGGTGGCTTCCACACAGTGTTGGGCCTGTGGGTGCACAAAAGACAAGAGTTGAGGCTTGGGAGCCACCGTCTAGATTTCAGAGGATGTATGAAATGCCTGGATGTCCAGGAAGAAATCTGCTGCAGGGGCAGAGCCCTCATGGAGAACCTCTTACTAGGGCAGTGCAGAGAGGAAATGTGAGGTTGGAGCCCCCACACAGAGCACACAGAGTCCCCATTGGAGCACTGCGTAGTAGGGCTGTAAGAAGAGGGCTACTATCCTATAGACCTCAGAATGCTAGATCCAGCATCGAATCCATAGGCACTCAATGCCAGCCCATGAAAGCAACCAAGAGGGCTGTACCCTGCAGAGCCATGAGGGCAGCCATGAAGGCCATGGGAACCCATCCCTTGCATCGGTGTGCCCTGGATGTGAGACATGGAGTCAAAGGAGATTATTTTGGAGCTTTAAGATTTAAAACTGATCTCTTGGTTTTGGACTTGCATGAGGCCTATAGCCCCTTTGTTTTGGCCAATTTCTCCCATTTGGAATGAAAGCATTTACCCAGTGCCTGTACCTCCATGTTATCTTGGAAGTAGCTAACTTGTTTTTGATTTTACAGGCTCATAGGCAGATGAAACTTTGGACTTGGACTTTTGAGTTAATGCTGGAATGGAGGGTACTGTTGGGAAACCATGACTGTGTTTTGACATATGAGAAGGACATGCAATTTTGGAGAATCCAGGGGCAGAATGATATGGTTTGGCTCTGTGTCCCCAACCAAATCTCATCTCAAGTTGTAATCCACACAGACTGAGGGAGGGATGATTGGATCACAGGGATAGTTTCCCTCATGCTGTTCTCATGATAGTGGGTGAGTTCTCACAAGATCTGATGGTTTAAAAGTATGTGGCAGTTCCATCTCTCTCTCTCCTCTGCTGCCATGTAAGACATACCTTGCTTCTCCTTCACCTTCAGTCATGATTATAAGTTTTCTGAGGCATCCCAAGCCTTGTGGAACTGTGAGTCAATTAAACCTTTTTTGTTTAGAAATTACCCAGTTTCAGGTAGTTCTTTATAGCAGTGTGAAAATGGACTAATAGAAACACACTTGAAGTAAATGAAAAAAATGTGAGCTCTCTGAAGAGAAATAAAAATTATAAGAGTAAAATGAAAAGTTTAGAACTAAAAATACAATATATAAACTAGAAAAGTGTACTGGATTAGCATAATATCATGGTGGATAAGACAGATAAATAAGTGAATTTTAAGATAGATCACTAGAAATTGTCCAATCTGAGGAACAAAGAAATAAAAGATTGAAAAAATGAGCAGAGCCTTTGAGAGCTGTGGAGCAATATTAAAAGTTCTAACATACATTTTATGGGAGTTCTAGAATTAGAAGAAAAAGAGATTGTGAGAAAAAACAAATTTTAAGAAATAACGGCAAAAACTTTCCACATCTGGAGGGGAAAAGCCCATACATTTACATTCAGGAAGCTCAATGAAACCTAAACAAGACAAACTCAGAGTGCTGCACCCAGATATAGCATAGTCAAAGTGATGTAAGAAAAAATAAAGAAACAAGTCTTGAAAGCAACTAGAGAAAAATTACATGTTACATACAGGGAGGCAATGATTAGAATGATTATAGATTGCTCATCAAAAACCTTGAAGGACAGAAAAGAATGAAATGAAAACTTTAAATACTGAAAGAAATAAACTGTCAACCTCAAATTCTATGTCCATTGAAAATATCCATCAGTAATGAAGATAAAATGAAGATGATTTTTTTAGATGAAGGCAAGCTAAGAGAATCATCATGGGTGGATCTGCTTTCTCAGAAATGTCTACGAAAGTTTTTTTCAGAATGAAAGAATCTTCAGAAATGAAGGAAAAATAACAGTGGCAAATCTCTGGGTGAATACAAAAGACTTTTTTTAATCTCTTAAAGTCTTTAAATTATGTATGACTGAAAAAAAACAAAAACTGGGTTTCTCACTGCAAAAATATGCAGTATATATAATATTTACAGCATAAAATTTGGTGAAGGGAGCTATATGGTTGGGAGTCTTCTACTTTTATAAAAACTGGTACATAATGATCTCTAATTAGACTGAGGTGGTATGGTTATTTATCTTAAAACCCGTTGAGAAGCCATTAGAAATAAGATAAAACCAAAAAATAACCAAAAAGCCAATAGATAAATTAAAATGGAATACTAAAAGTATTTAAATAATCCAAATGAGTATTATTTTAAAATTATTATTTTTGCTGGTTTGTTAAAGTTGATATTCATTTAATTTGTCTCCTCTTGTTAATTTGGAAGTTCTACTATACTTTGCCATTCTCTTTTGTGTTATTCAAACTCATATACATATTTCTCTACTATTTAATTTTTAAACATTTTGCCTATTTCCCTTATCAAGACCCTGTATCCCCCCTCCTATTCTCTCACCATGATGTCAATAAAATAAAACTTTAAGAATATGTTAACTTTCATCATCTAATAAATTCCAGCCCAAACCCAGGTGACACTTTGGAATACATCAACATTCTCTTTCCTCTCTATACTCCTGATCTTAACATTTTGCTGAAATAGTTTAGTACTTTTTGTTCTTAGGCATTGTTAAAATTTTCACTGGTGTTTATTCCTTCTATTTTAATAATCCTTATTTAGTGCCTACATCACTCATTCCCACAGTTTATCAGTATCCATTTATTGTTTTCTCTGTGTCTATCTCCGTCTCCATATCTCTCTCTCTCTTTCTCTCTCTCACACACAGGCTGCAAAGCTTGATATTCTTCATTGTTTCCTCTCCTCTTCACTATATTAGATATTGAGTTTTCTGTTATGATTCATTTGTTTTCTATTATAGTGCTTTCTTGAGCATTTTATTCTGGTGAAATATGAATGACATGCATATCTACAAATTATTAGTTTTTCCTTCTGACAGTTAAATAATATCAGGGTTGGATACAGAATTCTTGGGTTGCAGTTCTTTCCTCTCAGTAGTTTTTTAGATAGTACACCAACATCTAGCTTCCAATGTGGTTGATAAGGAGTTTTATACTAGTTCTTAGTAGATAATTCTTCCTGTTAGAAACTTATAATATTTTTGTTATCTTTGGAATTCAGCAGTTTTAACAGGATATACTCGGGAATATCTTTTTCAGTCAAATTTGTCTGTAATTTAATGTATACTTTTAATCTGAAATTTTGAATTTTCCTTCATCTCATGAAGTCCTGTTTCATTTTTTATTTACTTTAATTATTTCTTCTCATTCCTGTTTTCAATTGTGATTTCTAGAACTCCTATTATTGGCATTTCTATTCTCTTGAATTTATCCTTTAAGTCTTTTATCTTTCCCCTTACCATTTTTTTTTTCTGTGCTTTGAGATTGTTCTTATAATTGGTATTCAAGGGCATTAGTTGTGTCTCGCTGTTAACCGCTTCTCTGTCACTTAATTTACTGAGATATTTAGCTTGAAAATCAGTGTTTCCAGTTTCCAATGATCTTTGGTGGGTGGCTGTGTACTGTGCTTGGCTTTTATGAAGTGCTAGTGGTAATCCTCAATGAAACAATGTTGGGAGGTGGGTCCTAATGGGAGGTAATTTGGCCATGAGAGCTCTGCCTTTATGAATGAATTAATGTCATTATTGAGGGAGTGGGTTCTTTATGAAAGAATGAGTTTTGTTATCTCCTGCTCTCTCTTACTCTCTCTTTGCCCTTTTGTTATGGAGGGAAGGAGGCCCTCATAAAATGCTGGTCCCTTAATCTTGGACTTCCCAGCCTTTAGAACCACAAATCAATGCATTTCTGTTCATTACAAATTACCCATCTGTGGTATTTTGTTATAACAGCACAAAGTGGACTAATATGGACTTATGTAATATATGTCCTTGGTGACAACTTAATGTTTTTTGCTTTGACGCATCTCAGATGTTCCTGTAGGCAATAGTTTTGATGAGCTAAACTGGTCATCTCTTAGATTTTAAGTTTATTTACAAAATTGAGAACAAGGATGTGAAATGTGGCTTTATGAAAGACCTAGTTTTTTTTGGATATGCTACTGGAATATTATTTTGAGGAAGAAAACCATACTAGGGAAAGAGAATAGTCAGGGTAATTTTAGTCTATTGGGAGCTCATGACTCATCTTGGAACCATTTTTTGTTTCCTTGTTTTGTGTCCAAACAGGTCTAAGGGCATTTATTGGCCCATATTACTTGAAGTTGGGCCTTGGTGAGAGGAGTAAGGGTAACCCTATTCCTTTACTTCTTCTTTCCTCCTGGGAAGAGCTTACCTGCCTTTATGTGTAAGTTTGGATGGTAGGAAGAAACTATTTTCTTGATGTGTTTTTCCTTGGAATTGCTTTTCCTTCTCATTAGAGTGGTAACATTCACAGGATTAAGATGTGAGTGTCAGCTTATGGGAAAGGGACCTAGGGGTCTCTGAGTTTGCTATGTTTATATGTCTCTTAGGAAAAGGGGCCTTCTGTATGATTAAGTCTGGTCACCAAGGACCACAATGGAATTGGGGTAAACAACTCATGGTAATAATGATCATGCATTTTTGGCTCTGTTCTATCTATCAATCAATCATCTTAGGAACTTTGGTGGAGCAGTGGTGATGGTCATAGGAGACAGTATTTATGCATTTGTGGATATTAGAGACTTGGCTGTTTCTCTTAGTTGCTCTCAGTTTTAATAGGATTTATAACCTAGGAACTAGATCTAGTCTGGGCAGTTTTAGGAGGTCCTTTATGATAGCCTTTTATATTCTTGGGAAATCCCTGGCTTCTTCAGGGGCGACTGGGGCTAAATATTGGGGGTCCTTTGAAATAGGGAAGAGCATAGTGGATGTCTCTGAGCCTCCACAATTTCCCAATGTGGAAAATATCTGGTCAAGGGGAAGGATAGGTGCTTCTGTCAGTCATTAATCTATTGTTTCTTACCTCCAAAGCACCCTCCTACACTTGGCTTTGTGATACTCTAACAATCACATTTATGGTTTGCCAGCTGGTTACTTACTCATGTTGCCAGTAGGGGGTACTAAGAGGGAGGCTGAGAGGCTAAAGGAAGAAGAAGGGACTTCACGCCTTTCTGTTTGCTTTTTGTTCCTTTGGGTGTCACTCAGTAAAGCTTCTTCACTCTGGCAGCAGCAGTTCCTTTTTGTAGCAGTACGGTGAATTTGTTTGATAGATTTTCCAATACCTGGAAGATCAGTTTTATTATTTCCCCTCAGAGACAACAGCACTAGTCAGCTACCACCCCTCCACTCCCCCGAGAGGTCAATGTCCCTCCTGTATTTTTTTTTCCTTCTTTAAGTTTTAATAATTGCAAACTACTTTGTTCTCCAAGCCCTAAAGATGATAGCTGTTTCCTGCAGTTGATGCCTCCATAGTACCTTAATGTTCTTTCCTTCTTTCTGTTTCTTGGCTAATAGCCTTATACCATTCTTTATATTAAATTCTCTCTCTTTACATTTCTTTGGTGCTTTCTGTCTCCTGATTGTACCTTAACTGATATAAAATCTTACCTGAGTTTGTGCTTGGAACTGTAGTAAAGATTCTCAGACAAGGCCCATATAGGAGCCCTTGAGACTCATAAGTCTTTACCATAATATAGAAAGAGACTTGAGCCTTTGCAGTTTCCCAGACCCTCTGTGAAAAAGGATTACATGAATCCTGCCTTATACAATGGTTCCCACCAAGAGCTACCCCTTCTCTAGGATGCTAACCTGGATCATTAGAAGTTGCTTACTGCTAGGGCAGGCATATCTGAGCTAAGACAACCTGGGAAAGAGCTCAGGAACCCAGAAAACAAAGCAGTGATGTAGGGGAGTGATCTTTAGACTACTGAGAGTCTGCAAAACCAGCTAAGAAGGATTGGGTCTGGAATGGAAAGAGTTAATACTGAAGCCCTCTCTGGAGTCCGTGGCCAGAGCTTTTAGAAGAGCATCAGTAACTGCTGCTTCAGTAGCTGCTCTAGGTCAGACGATCAGGGTTTATGGGAAGCCAGAGAACACTTGATCTACAATTAGGAATCTAGGCAAAGTTTTTTTGTTTTTGTTTTTGTTTTTGTTTTGAGACAGAGTCTCACTCTGTCGTCCAGCCTGGAGGGCAGTGGTGCCATCTCAGCTCACTGCAAACTCCACCTCCTGGGTTCATGCCATTCTCCTGCCTCAGCCTTCCAAGTAGCTGGGACTACAGGCGCCCACCACCACGTCTGACTAATTTTTTGTATTTTTAGTAGAGATGGGGTTTCACTGTGTTATCCAGGATGATCTCAATCTCCTGACCTTGTGATCTGCCTGCCTCAGCCTCCCAAAGTGCTGGGATTACAGGCATGAGCCACCGCACCTGGCCCAAAGTTTTTAATGATGATTGGAATATGGCAGTTAATAGCATCTTCAACTTTCTGAATACTTACTATTTCTCAAATATTTCGCAGGTATTTTTAATCCTTACAACAACCCATCTTATAGATGAGGAAATAGTTTTGAAGAGATTCAGTAATTTCTCCAGTCATGCAGTCATGTAATAGTTAATGTTGGAAATAGGCGTTGGATCCAGATTTTTAAATCTATCTTGAATCTAGAACTCCTGAGCACTATTCTTGACCTTCTTACTATGCAGAAATTTTAAAAGAGAAGAAGTCAATATTCCAAGTAGTGGAAAGAGCTTAACCCTTTCTATAGGGGCTATAGGCTATAACTGCCTAGTTCCTACTCCTCTCTATCAGTCTGAAATTAGTTGTAATAAAAATAATGTTAACTTAAAAGAATGATAATTGATGCCTGTTTTACCTCTAGGCAGTCCAAGATTTTTCACCTTTGGTTCAACTTGCATTTACATCTTTGATGACCTGAGATATCACTTCAGGAACACATCACTTTTCTTTATTCTGTTTTCTCTCTATTCCTCCTGCCTGTACGCGCTTTTATGCAATTCATTTTTAAAAATTTTTTATTTTTGAGACAGGGTCTCACTCTGTCATCCAGGCTGGAGTGCAGTGATGCCATCTTGGCTCACTGCAACCTCTGCCTTCTGGGCTCAGCAATCCTCCCACTTCAGCCTCCCAAGTAGCTGGGACTACAGGCACGTGCTACCATGTCCGAATAAATTTTGTAGTTTTTGTAGAGATGGGGTTTTGCCATGTTGCTCAGGCTGGTCTTGAACTCCTGGGCTCAAGCCATCCCCCCACCTTGGTTTACAAATGCTAGGATTTCAAGCATGTTGCTTGAAATGCTCCCAAAATGCTAGGATCACAAGCATGAGCCACTGTTCACAGCCTAATTAGTTGATTTTTAAGCAAAGCTGGGCCCTTTATTCTGTGACTGTAGAAAGATTCCTGATCCACCCTCAATTATTTAGCATGTACGTACATAGAGTTAATCTTACAACCGGGCTGTGGGAGAGGAATATAGTGGAGAGAAGTAACAGGAGAGGGTATCAATATCTTCTCTCTTCCCATTAGATAACAGACTCTTGGAAGACAACTATGTTTAAGATTCTACACTGCCTAATAACCAATGTTATTAACTGGTATTAAATAACTGACCCAGGACTTCTGTTTTAATATATTTTATAAACTTTCCTATAAGAACAACACACCTAGCCATCTACACATATTTTGGCCACCCTGTCTTCATGCCTGATATTGGTGGTAGTGATATGAGTGGGGCTGTTTGATGGGTTTACTGCCCAGTCCACAAGTGGGTTCATGGTGCTTTTCTATAAAAAATAACACTGCTACTCATTAACAGATTTTTTTTTGAGCCAACACTCAAATTTGCATTTTGATTGCATAATATTGAAATATTTAAATTCAAACCTAGTGGCAATCATAAATCTGAAAAAGGGGCTTTTCAGGACCATATCATGGACAGAGCATATGTCAAAAGAAAGAGCACTGAACTTGGAGTAGGCGGATTTGAATTTGAGCCTTTGTTTCATCAATTACCAGCTATGCGCTCTTGTGTCATATAAAATATTAGAACTTCACACTTATCTCTAAAATGAAGAGAGAACATTTGATCAAACAACCTCACTTAGTAACTATATCAGTTAGGGTCAAATCAGTTACAAGTAACAGAAAATCCAAATCAAATTAGCTTAAGTAATCAAAAAAATTTATTAGCTCATGTAATCAGAGGTCTAGAACTATGGTGAACTTCAGGGTGGGTGTGATTCAGCAGACCACAATGTCAGTGTATTTCTTTTTCTCTCTGTCCTTTTTTGCCTTCCTATGTACCAACCTCATCCTGAGAATAATTCTGCATCACTCTCCAACTCGAGGACCAGGTTTCTTGTCCACATTTGCAGTGTGTAAATATGGGAACACACTGGGAGTCATTTGGAAAAGAGGGGATGCTCTATCTTATATCCTCCTAGAAAACTCCAGCACACAATTTCATGGGCCTACATTGTGCTATATTCCTAGCCTTGAACCACTAACTGTGGTCTAGGGACAGGATAACACTTATTTTCCTACATGTCCCAGATCTGAAATCAGGTGTGCCTTAGTTTCCACCAAAGCACATGGGCTACAGTGGGCAGGGTGTGGGTTCTAGAATGATAATCTTGATGTTTACCAAGAGAAGAAGAAAGAGTAGTTAAGGGGGCAACTATAACCATGATAGTAAATAGATTATAAAATCAGACAATTTATGGCTATAGTTATTAAAATTCTGTGTCTCATTCAGCCTCAAGGGCTACCTCACAGGATGTGTGGGAGTGAGGGATAAGACACTCAGGTCCAACCTGCCCCTAACACATGTACCTTCAACCAAAGCAGTGCTGACCAATGAACTGTGGGAAATTGTTAGTAACCTATAAAGCACCAGGGACTGGTTACATGGAAGACAGTTTTTCCACAGCCGTGGGGATTGGGGGAAGATGGTTTCCGATGAAACTGTTCCACCTCAGATCATCAGGCATTAGTTAGATTCTCATAAGGAGTGTGTAACCTAGATCCCTTGCATATACAGTTCACAATAGGGTTTATACTCCTATGAGAATCTAATGCTGCTGCTAATCTGACAGGAGGCAGCGCTTAGGCAGTAACGCTTACTTGCCAGTCACTCACCTCCTGCTGTGCAGCCTGGTTTCTAACAGGTCACAGACTGGTACCAGTTTGTGATCCAGGATTTGGAGATTCCTGCTATAAAGCACTGCATAAATTATTATTATTAATTACAACAATAACAAAATGAGTATAGTCTTAACTGGTTTAGATTTGGATCCTATTGACTTTGTTATTTACTTTCTGTTTAACCAAGAAAAGAGAGATCATTTTGTAACTTGCCAAGGTCTAAAGAATGTTGAGTAATGCTCATCCTTGTAAGCTTATATCATTCTGTGATTATAATATATTTGAAAGCACCTTTTTCTGCACCTGGAAATGCAGATTGGTTTCTGTTTACTGTTGCAAGAGACACCTTTTATTAAGATGTAAGCAGAGCGGAAATAAAATTATAGAAGGAGTCTTCAGTTTTGACCTTCTTGACTTTGTTGCTAATAAACTGTCAAGATAACACATTACTTTATACAGAACACCTTAAAATATTCAAGACTCTACTGGTCAAATTCCTTAACCAAAGGAAAGATAAATCTACTTATAAACAGGTAGATTACCAATTGGTATTGTCTGTTTCTTCTTATCAGCCCTTGAAGTTCAAGGCTTTTAGGGTAAGAACTCTTAGCTCTTTAGTCTCTTGACTTTGGAATGTCATTCGAACTATGGAGTCTTTCTCTAATGTGGCCTCAATTATTCAAAATGCCTTTAATCTTCCAAATTAACCAAATCTGTTCCACTGCCCTTGCCCAGGGCTCAGGGTAGACCTTTATCAGTTAATGAAATTTGACTTGAAAATTTTGAGGTTTTTATCACTCACGTTTAATTTTAAACTCTTTTTTTACTTTATCACAAGAGTAAAGCTATAGTGAAGAGCAGACTTGTCTGAAAGTCTGATGGTATTATTTTAAAACAATAGATTTTATTGAAATTCTAACCAATAGAATAAAAGTGTTGTATCACATATGGGCTGGGCTTGGATATACAGTTTCTTCATCTAAAGGATTTAATTTAGGAGCCCTTGTCTCTTCCCTCCCTCTTTCCCTTCCTCGTTTGTTTCTTCTTTACCTTTTTCCTTTCTTTCTTTCCTTCTCCCAGCCTCATCTTCTGCCTCAAGTGCTTTAAGACAGATTTTTGTCCTTCTCATCTATACTGCTTGGTTTTCTGGACTGCTCTGTAGGTTTCTGGCTGAGATAATTTCACTCATGAGATATACTTTTCTATACTGAATTTGATATACTTTTCTATACTGAATTTCATGATGCATATGGGATTTGGGGCAGGCATGTAGCACTCCTTCCCATTCCCTGCACTACAGCCTCAAATCTGAAATCCCCCACTCCAACCCTTTGACCTTAACCCTGAGATGCAATTCATCTCAAGGGTTTTCCTCAAGCCCTCCTCAATGTCCTGCCCAGGCCATTCCCCATTGGGAAGGTCCTAAGCCTGTGTACCCATCTTGCAAAACAGAGAGGATCTCCTCTGCTGGTGTCTGCCTCTTCCCAGCCCAGGAAATCTGGGTCCAGGCAACTGGAATCTGTTATTTACTGGAGTAATTGGGTTCTACACACCTTTGAGGACTGCCTGGTGTGGCCAGGTGCTGTAAAAGTTGCTTTAACCCCATTCCATGGATGCTTTCACTCCTTAAAGCCTCCACAGACCTTCTTCCAAAGATCACTCAGGGCTGACTGGGCTTGTCCATCAAATCCCAGCTAGGTAAATAGCTTTCTTATGGTTTAATCTCCACCTCAGAGCTTTTGCCTCAGGATTGCCAAGGGCTGCTGCACCAACCATACTCGATGGGCATCCACAGGGGGCTTGTGGTCAGTTGCCACCTGATGTGGCTGACGTGGGGCCTCCTGCTGCTGGGCTGACCTGCATTGTGCACCCTGTCTCTTCAGCACAGGGCTCAGCCCGAGGGGCTGGAGGGAGATGCTTATCCCAGGAGTCAGCACAGAGCACACTATGGCCACCTCTTGTGCCAGCACACATCCCCTCTGGCCATTGTCACCCAGTTAGGCTTTTTTTGCCATCCACGATGAGGACTGGGTAAATACCCTGATGGAATTTTTAGTTCCTTTTCTGTCTCAGGCAGAATGTGCAAATTGAACTCAAAAGATTCTGCTTGCTAAACTGACCCCAGAAGGGGCTGTTGACTGTCGTGGCACATACAGCCCACCCTCCTCGTGAGCTTGGCAGCTTCTCTGTTAAGGTGCCTGTCTGCCTCTCTGCCACTTTCTTGCATCAGTGTTTGCAGAGTAGAAAATCTTTCCTGTACTCAGACTGTCTGCATTCTGATCTCAGCTACACTGCCTTCTATCTGTGTGCCTCTGGGCAAGTTAACTTAGCTTCCCTGGGCTTCAATTTCTTCAGCTATAAAATCAGAGCTGTGTTTGAGTATCTACCTCAGAGGTTTCTTAGAAGGTTTAAACAACCTAATGTCTCTTCGTGTACTTAACCCCATGCCTGGTACATTATAAATGCTCAATAAACAACTGTAATAATTATTACAATTATACCTGTGTTTGGTTATACTTTTATTATCTGTCAGTGTTTGCATACTCATTATGTGATTTAAACCACTCAGCAATTTTGAGAGGCAGAAATTATGGTGTCTTTTTTACATATGCAGAAACCAAGGCTTGGGGGCATTCAGTAATTTGTCTAAAGTTATGAAACTAAAACATGAGAAGCTTGCTTATTTGGACACTGGTCTGTGTGAATTCTAAAGCTTCAGCTCTTCCGACTGTTCCCTGCCTCACAGCTGGATGACCCAGCCCAGTGAAGCTCCCAGTGTCTTCCCAGGCCATTGCCCATTGGGAAGGTCCTAAGCCTGTGCACCCCTCCAAGAAATCCCTTCTTTCAGAATCTCATATTTCTGGGAGATCTCCTCCAGGTCTCCGAGTTTTGCCTCAAGCCTACCCAAGTCCTCATGGCTCCAGGTATGGGACTCCTGAGCACCAGTTCCTATGCCCCATCCCTCGTCTTCCTGGTGAGCAGCCTTGCCTGATCACTCTGGGCTATGCATCACTATTACCACCCCTGGGCTATGCATCACTATTTGCCACTTCCTTTTGTTCACACCAGGGGCTTCTGTGCAAGCTGTGGTCATACAATAGAAAAGGGAAACTGGCAGGGGAGACCTTGTGAGTGCAGGTCACCACGAATCAGGCCTGGGAAGCCCATGTCCTAAGCATTAAGGAATACTTCATGAGAGCATCAGTCCCGTGGGGCTTCCCATGTTATTTTCCCTTGGTGTTAGCCAAGTACCTTCAACGAGCCCAGCTAGCTGTTTAAAATAGTCATTTAAAGGTTTCAAAATGTGGATAAACATGGCAAAGATACCAGGACTTCTATGAGCATATGAAAAATTCAGGCATAACCTTTAAAGTGGGATTACCTTATCCTTCTTTTTCCTATGGCTCATGCTTCGTATATATAGTCTGAGGGTGCTAATAGATGCTATGAAGCTCTGTGGGCAAAGATACTAGGACTTCTATGAGGCATAACCTTTAAACTGGGATTAACTTATCCTTCTTTTTCCTATGGCTCATGCTTAGTATATATAGTCTGAGGGTGCTAATAGATGCTATGAAGCTCTGTGGGCCAATGGGAATTCATGGCCAAAGCTGTATGCAGAGTGCTGGATTAAACGTGTTTCTCCGATGGAAGACTTTTTGCAACCTTAATATAATGTCCACCACTGAAACTCTCTAGAGGGAATATTGCTTGCAGCATTTCCAAACATGTTGAACCCTGGAGTTTTTCTTGTTTTCCCACAGAGCATCCAATAAAGTAAGTCTTCCAATAGACTGAGAGGTGGGAGACTGGGGCTTGGTCCTGCTGGCCTCCAGCAGCTGTGTGACCTGAATGAGCCATTCACCCTGTACAGGCTGCAACATCCTCAGCCACATTAATAAACATGTGAGGCCACTAAATGTGCTTTGATTTCTTCCACATATTCATTTTTGGGTTACATTAGAAGATCTACCTTTTGCATGTGTTTTCTGGGATGGTGGAATAGAAGCGAGTTAAGGAGGGAGAGAAAAGGGCCCATAAGAAGGGAGAGGAGAGGGCCCAGGTTGACCATTCTTAAGCAAAGGCAGTCTGCTGATTTGTTTGATTGCCGCACTTTCCTTACTTGGAACTCACTATGCTCGCGCTCCCCCGTTTTCACCACCAGCATGCAGGTTAGACCTTTCCTAACCCCACATTTCCTTCACACCCCTTTGCCTGTGACTAGTCACATCAAGTCCTGCTGGCTCAGACTCTAAGATCCATCCTGAAATTTACCTCCTTCTCTCCGTTTCTACCACCATCACTCTAGTTGCCACCATCATCATCGCTCAGCCAGACCACTGCAACACTCTCCTAGCTGGTCTTCCAATTTCTGTCTTGTCCCCTATAGTGGATTCTCTACTCTGAAGCCTGCTTAGCACTCCACCATTGAAAGCCAAGTTTCTGTGAGATTTCTCTTTCAAACAGAGCTTTTGTAAGTATACTGGGATGGGATACTGGTTGGGAAATGTAAATTGTCTGCCTCATGGGACTCATTTACCTATTTATTTGAGGAAAATGTTACCAAGTATCTACTATATGCCCAAATCTAAGAGCTGGACATATAATGATGGACAAGGCAGATGCAGTTTTTACTCCCATGGTGGTTACAGTCTAGTGCAGTGGTTCTCACACTTCAGCATCCACCAACTTACTAGGACAGACTGAGAAAACAGCAGTGAGCTCCACCCTCCGAGTTTCCCAAGTGATGCTGGTGCTGCTTGTCTGGGACCACAGTTTGAGAATCAGTGTTACAGTGGAAGAGAAGGACACATACAAAGTAAAATCACTGCCAATTATAATATATGTTATAAAGGAACGACGAGGGTTCGGAGAGGGATCTACTCAAGGTTAGGTGGGTAGGGAAGTTCTCTCTGGAAAAGTGATACTTAGGATTATACCTAAAGTAAGAGTGGGGCTAGCTATGTTTGGCAAAGAACAGAAAAATGAGCATGAGTAAAGACCTTGAGGTGGGTTACAAGCTTAGTGTATTTGAGAAACTAAAGAAAACTGGTGTAGCTGGAGCAAAGAGAGAGAAAGATGAGGTTCAAGAAAAATGTAGGGATAAGATCCTGTTGGGCTTTCACAGCTTCAGTGATGATTTTATTCTGAATGCAAAGGGAAGCTTCTGAAGTAGTTCTAGGCTAGCTGTGGAATAGGCAATGGATGTTAGGGGACAAGACAGAAATTGGGACACCAGCTAGGAGACAGTTGCTGTGGCCCAGGTGAGAGAAGGTAACGGCTAGGACTAGGATGATGGCATTGGGAATGGGAGAAGGAGACGCATGAGAGGATGGATCTTGGAGGCTGAGCCAACAGAAGTTGGTAATGGGATGTGGGCAGAGGGTGTGAGGGAGAACAAGCAGAGTGAAAATGGCTCCCAAAATGATTCCATTAAATAAAATAGTGTAATGAGATTTGTTTTAAGAAAAAAAAATCGACTCAGGCAGATGTACTCCTTAAGTAGCTTTGCTTGCCCTAAAGCATGCACTGGATGCCCCAAAGCGAGGGTTCCTGGTGCCCTTTTCTGTTTGTGGACTTGCTCTTGAACTCCCAGATGATAGCCACTCCCCACACCTCCTCACATCACTCTCAGTTCTGCTGGTTAACTTGTTGCTCACCTTCCTGTCTTATAATTATGTGGATAACTCTTTATTATAAATTCTCAAGAATTTGCCTGACATTTGGAAGAGTAGGCATAAAAATCAACTGGAGAGTGACCGGGCGCGGTGGCTCACGCCTGTAATCCTAGCACTTTGGAAGGCTGAGGCAGGTGGATCACCTGAGGTCAGGAGCTTGAGACCAGCCTGACCAATATGGTGAAACCCCGTCTCTACTTACTAAAAATACAAAAACCATTAGCCGGGCATGGTGGCAGGCACCTGTAATCCCAGCCACTCGGGGACTGAGACAGGAGAATGGCTTGAACCTGGGAGGGGGAGGTTGCAGTGAGCTGAGATGGCGTCACTGCACTCCAGCCTGGGTGACAGAGCAGGATCCTGTCTAAGAAACAAAACAAAACAAACAAACAAAAAACTGGAGAGCTTGAAAAATGTACATATCCCCGGGTGCTGTCCGTAGGGATGCGTGTCTAGGTGGAGCTCAGGAGTCAGAGTTTTCACGGGGCGCTGAGTGATACTGATGCAGGTGAGCAAAGCAGGTGAGCAAAGCACCTTTATATCTCCCCACCCAAAGTGTGATTCCTGGAACAGCAACATCATATCACTTGCAAACTTGCTGGCAATGCAGACTCTCAGGCCCACCTTTAACCTTCAAAATCAGAATCTGCATTTTAATACGACCTGAGTTCAGTTGCACAGTAAATTTGAGAAGCCCTGCTGTAGGTGGTAGAGCAAAAATGGCCTCCATTGTCCCTTATCATGAATTTTGGAGAAGTCAAGGGCCTGCCTTGGGTCCTTGGGGGTGCTGGCCATTTCTTTTTATAATATTGTTCAGTTTTGTTTGCATAAACCAGCCCAGACTCTGCTTCTCCTTTCTCCTGTGCCCTGGGTGGGATGGGCACATCCTGGGCACAGTCCCAGGGAGGGACTGATGGATTCCTCTTTCTCTGGGCAGTGAGAGAGCACCTCAACATTGCCGCTTCTTCTTGACCCTCAGGAGACCCCTCCACCTGCTGCGGTTTTATTGCTTTTAAAATCTATTTTATATTCCATTATGTGATTCCACTGTCCTCCCTCTCATTCAGCTGTTGTACACGCTACGTTCTAATCTAGGTTCAGAACATTTCATCAGATGGTCTCCGATTAAAATCCAATAAAATTTAAAGCAGGGGAAAGTCCATAATAAAGGAGATGCCATCTAACATGCAGGGTCTGAATTTAATTCTATTTCAAGCCTTCTGAACACATTTTGGGTACCGCCTCTGAGGCCTGTATTAAAAATGAAACAAAACAATAAAACCACCTCCCGCTGCCTCTTGTCCAACAACTTCTTTTGTGTCTTTAACCTTAGGAACCAAATGTCTCTGAGGACCTCAAGTGCTTAGTACGTTTATTAGATATTTATTATGCGCTGGGTGTGTATAACAAATATTCTTTCTTTTTATTTACATATCTATCACCAGCACTTTCCCCACCACCACTATCTATCTATCTGTAATCTGTTTTGTAGCACAACTGCAGTTTCCAGGCCCTTGGAATCAATCTTTTTTTATTTTTTATTTTTATTTTTGAGACGGAGTCTGGCTCTGTTGACTAGGCTGGAGTGCAATGATGTGATCTCAGCTCACTGCAACCTCCACCTCCCAGGTTCAAGTGATTCTCCTGCCTCAGCCTCCTGAGTAGCTGGGATTACAGGTGCCCGCCACCATGCCTCGTTAATTTTTGTATTTTTAGTAGAGACGGGGTTTCTCTATGTTGGCTAGGCTGGTCTCGAACTCCTGACCTCAGGTGATCTGCCCGCCTCGGCCTCCCAAAGTGCTGGGATTACAGGAGTGAGCCCCTGTGCCCAGCCTGGAATCAGTCTTTATGCCCCATGCACCAGCTTGTTCCCTGACCACCTTCTTCCCTCCCTGTCCTCCTCGTAGCTTTCCCCATTGCATGACTCTGCCTCTGCGGATGGTGCTTTCTCTACTTGGCACCATTTCTCTCCTCTCACAGGCAGTATTACTATAGCCTCTAACACTTAGGGCAAAAACCAGCATTAGGGAGTTAGAAGAGCTCTATTCTGTTTATCCACAACAAAGTGCCTATTATGGAAGATAGATTGTCAACCCATTTGCAATAAATGTTTTCTCGTCACATTTCTAAATATATGTAATTAGATGCACCCAACTTATATTTACTCTCTGCCCCTTCATAATTATGCTCCCTCCCATTTTGGGAAGAAGAATGCATCCTCCACATAATTCACTTTCCTTTATAATAGCAAAAAATGCTGCACCCAGGCACAATGTGATGTGCACGCTGACACCTTCACTCAGAATCTCCATTATAATTCTTAGCATAAAGAATTTTTGCTTGATGCAGCATTTCTTTTTCTAGGAACTTAAGAAATTGTCATAATTGCTAGGGACAAAGTATGAGCAATGTGGGAGGAGAGACAGAGTGCAATTAATTTTGTCATTGATTTGGGGATGGTCCCTCTTCCCTGGTAAAGTAGGCTAGCACATTCCTCCATCTTGCCTCAACATACATTAAAATGAGAGTGTTGACAGGTGGGAGTGGGAAGGAGGCCTAAGTGCATGAATACAGTCATACTATTTACGTGTAATTATTTTCTGTATGGGCTACCAGAGTGGGTGTGAGGGAAGACAGCTGAGTTAAACCTCAGGATGGTTGCTTTTGTTGTTTGCTAAACTGGAGGAGGAGAAGAACTGCAGGGAGGTTCTGTGTTATCTGTTATTCAGTTTTAAATATTTCAATTATACTTCTCCATTGGTATGGAAAATTGAGAGTTGGCTATAAAATGCTTGTAAAAATAACCGTACTTGGAGCAGTTTAATTACTTTAATGAAATGGAGACAAATATTTGTAAGCGAAGAGCATGCTTATAGATAATGCAAGTAGAGTACATGTATTATTCAGCAATTGACTTAATTAGTTTTTAATTAGTAGAAATTACAATAATTTTTTAGCATATCTTTTATTGGAATGGTTTTTAATAATAAAAAAGCGTGTGGGTATCCTTCATAGAAAGCCATTTACAGCAAAGTAGGATAACAGATTTGTTGTTTCAACTAGAAAAATTTCAGTTCCATTGTAAGCTAATTATAGCTCAACTTGTCTTAGGAATGCTCAACATAGGGTTTCCTATATGTCATTTGTAGTATGTGCACATCCACATACAGGAAACAACCTGAAGATGGCTTAGCTTCTAGATTCTATTGCCTTTTGAAAATTTATAGGTTTCTGTGTATCCATCCATCATTCCATACATTTATCATTCACTCATTCATGCATTTAATATTTATGGCATGCTAGGAATAGTACCAGATATTGGAGATTTAAGGGTTTCTAAGACCCAGGGCTTTTGAAAAGTTCAAAGTCCAATGGGGAGACACACACATAAATGAATAATTATAATTAATTTAGTAAATGGCATCCTACAGCCAAGTATCAAGTGGTTTTAAAATAAAAATGAAGTAACAACCAATTCTTACTCAGGGCTTCAAAGAATGCTACCTGGAAGAACTGATTTTCAAGTTCCTGTAAGGTCTTCCAAGCAGTCAGACATTAAGCAGAAAAGCACAGGGATCTGGAAAAGCCTGATGTATTTAGGAAACAAGCAGGGCTAGAGCAAAGGTTTTCCAGGGCTGTGAATGGATTGTATTTTAAAGTAATATATCTCTAATTATTAAAGTAATAATGATCATCATGGAAAGTTTGCAAAAACAAGTTTTATAAAGAGTGAAATAGGGCTGGGCGCGGTGGCTCAAGCCTGTAATCCTAGTACTTTGGGAGGCCGAGATGGGCAGATCACGAGGTCAGGAGATCAAGACCATCCTGGCTAACCTGGTGAAACCCCGTCTCTACTAAAAAAAAATACAAAAAAACTAGCCGGGCAAGGTGGCGAGCACCTGTAGTCCCAGCTACTCGGGAGGCTGAGGCCGGAGAATGGCGTAAACCTGGGAGGCGGAGCTTGCAGTGAGCTGAGATCCGGCCACTGTACTCCAGCCTGGGTGACAGAGCGAACTCCGTCTCAAAAAAAAAAAAA
>NC_045435.1:34810133-34978686 GCF_002776525.5 Piliocolobus tephrosceles | reverse complement strand
AAAAAAAAAAAAAAAAAAAAAAAAAAAAAAAAAAGAGTGAAATAAAAATCACATATAATCTTATATATTGTTCACAGTTTCATACTTTTTAGTTATTTTTCTTTGCTACAAACTTACTTTAAAAATGATGAGATTGTGCTATATAAATAGCTGTATATTCTGCTTCTTTTATTGAGTGCTTTGTAAGCATTTCCCCATGTCATTCCAATTCCTTGTGAATGTAATTTTTAATGACTGTGTAACAGTCCATGGTATGCATGTATGTACGGCCTCTAATTTATTTAAGCAGTCCTCTATCATGAGCATTTTTACTGCTTCCATTTATTACTATAATAAATAATGCTATAATAAACATATTTGCACATAAATTTGCCTGCATTTCTGATGATTTCCTTAGGGTAGTTATCTAGAATTGAAATTACTAAGTCAAAGAGTATATAAATTTTAGGATTTTTAATACATTTTGTCGTAGTGTTTTCACAATGGGTGGCGTGGGGCAATTGCAGTATAAAATATATACGTGTTATTGGACAATAGGGCATTTTTATAATGTTCTCATGATTTTAATATTTTCCAGCCTGATAGAGACAAAAAAGTATTTCATTGCTGATATAGTTTCCATTACCTTAATTATAATTATTTTTATTTAACATATTTTTAGCAGCTGCTAGTGATAGGTGCTATGGTTTTAGCAGTCATTTTTTATTTGTTTGTTGGAATTGTCTATGTTTTTTCTCTATTTTCCTGTAGCACTTTCATATATTCATTATTGATTTCTTATTTTATTGACATACAAACTAGAAACAAATATATCAAAAATATTCTTTGAGATGTCTTCCATTCATTCATGTTCTTAATATTGTTTGACCTGGAGTTCTCAGGATCCCTCAGGTAGTCTGGCTACCTAGGCCAATAGGTTTCTCAGTCTTTGCTATGGGAAAACATATCCTTCGTCTGTGAACAGTGTGGTCTAATTTATTATTTAGAAATATATATATACACACACATATATGTATGTGTGATATGTGTGTGTGTATGTATACATATATATAAGTTATAACAATGGAAAAGAGAATGAGTTCTTAAAATGTTCACTAGCTTTATATTGTATTATGTCATCAAAATGGTTGCATATTGGCTACTTTGTAAAGTCTTGTTTAGAGATCGGGAAGCCCACTTCGTGGAGACCTAGATGGAAAAAGGAAAAAGCGATTGAATGTGATTACTGTCAGTCATCTGGAGTATGATGGGGGCTGTGATTTCTCAGGGGAGAGATGAGGGGACCAGGTCATATCACTTGAATATAGTTGTACCTAAGGCAGCATGTGGTGTATGAGGGGTGTGTGCGTGTGTGTATCTGTGCGTGTGTGTATCTGTGCGTGTGTGTATCTGTGCGTGTGTGTATCTGTGCGTGTGCGTGTGTGCAAATATGCCTTCGGTTGGCTGAGGTCTCTGAAACAGGTCAAGGAGAAGAGATATCTGATGATTTCTAAATGTTATCTTGAGTAGAAAATAAAGGAACTTTGTTAAAAATATGTCTGATAGGTATTTGGGCCTTTCAATCACTGCCTTTAAAAAAGAACCTATTAATTAATTTGGGGCAAAGCAAGGAAAAAAATATTGATCTTTAGCCAAAAATTCTCTTAAGTCTTCTGATTCTAGTAATCTATGTCAAATAACTTCACCATCAAATTAAAAGGCAAATAATAAATGGGGAAAAATATTTGGAATAACTAATATCCTGAAGAAAAAGTTCCCCATCCTTCTTTAAGGTATTTAAAAATATATTCTTATCTATTCATTTTTCCAAATAAAATTTAGAATAATTTGTCAAGCTCTACACCTTTTCTTTCAAAAAATCTAATACAAAATAATTATAAATGCAGAAAAGATTAATGTATGAATTTTTTATAATAAGTATGTTTATCATAGATTTGGTGAATTGACATTTGAGATCAATGAGATTAATGCTTAATGAACAGAAGAGCTTCCAAATATCTCATGATATCACACAAAAATAAGACATCAAGTAAGCCATCTCTCAAATGGGACAGGTGAGCACCCCATCCCTGACACAGCTCTCACTAAAAGCATAGTTGAAAAAAATTGTCAAATGCATGTCATTTCACCATGAACCAGGCCACAGGCCTAGTAGGAAGATTGCATATAGAACTATTATTTGCTAAATGGGGTTCTTTGTCTCAGTCCAGACAGAGGAATGAAAATAATGTCTCTGATGTTTTGTGGACAGGAGCTCACACCAGAAATTACAAGCAGATTTTGGACAACTTGGGGATGGGGTGAGGTGGTCTGATTTGGATGATGTAATTATTTCCACTGCAGTATGATGAGGCCAGCTTGGCAAAAATGTTTTCTATGTAACCATGTTGTCCCTGAAAGATTTAGTGATGAATCAACACATGGATATGGCATGGGTCTGACCCAGTGGTCCAGACAATTGTGGCTGCCTATTTCATTGGGCATTTGTTGCCACGATTCAAAAATTAATAATTTTTGAACTCTAGCACACTTTTGCTGATAAATCAACTGCTTAGAAGTTATTTAGAAGTGAATGGATCATTTGCTTGACTGGCTCTTGATCCTAACTCTTTTACCTTTTCAGCATACTCATATTTACAATATTCTCAGTTCCTGAGAAGGCTTAATAACTACTGAACTTTCTCTGGAAGCTTCACAAGTAACTTCACACTAATGCTTAACACAAATGAACCTCTCTCCTTGTCTGTGAAATGGGATCAATATATTGTCTGCCTAACTCACAGTGTTGTTTTGATAATAAAATAAAATCATGTATGTGAAAAATGCTACACAAATGTGAGATAATCTCATATCTCAATATTATGTTTTCCCATTCATCAATAAAGATACTCTTGAAATGCACAAGAGGACCGGTCTCATTTTGCATTTTGCCCCCTCTGGGATAAAAACAAACATGCTTTTTCAAAAGTAGTCTATTTTAGTCAAAATAGCCATCATCACTTTGGTGATGAAATTCTGGAGCCTTGTGGTTTGTATCCAACATTGTTTACCTCCGCAGCAAAGGTATGTTTTAGTGTACGTGGTGCCAAACAGGTAGTACTTTGTGAGTTCCTGCTCCTCACCACAAGGTGGTGCTAGTGTATCCAATAAGACAGTTTACTCAGCGACTGAATCAAAAATCCTCTTCCTTTCAGCCTTAATTTATGACCAGGATTTACAACCCGTTTCCATAGCTTTACCTTTCCTAAGCCATCAATTCTGTTTCTCTTTTAAAGATTCTCTTCTTATGAAACTTTTTTTTTTTTTTGAGGGTTAAGTTGGTTTAGTGACAAATTCATGCCTACATTTTGAATTATTGACTGTGGATATCCTCAGGGGTGAGTGCTGGTCTTTCTTCACTGAGATTCTACAACACCCAGTGTTGGACTTGTTTGCAGAATGTCACCGTCAGGGTCTGTTCTTAAATGTGTTGTAACGAATGGTCAAATGGGAAGAGGGTGTGAAGGCATTTTCTGGGCTGCTGAGCTATTGCTCTGTGAAGGAGCTGCAGGCTCCATATCAGAAGACCCATGTGACCATGGGCAAGCCACTTGACCTTTCTGAGCCTCAGTTCATCATTTCTAAAATGGCAATCATGGTAACAACTATCTTTTTGGACTATTATGAAGATTAAGGGCAAGCAATAATGTCTTTTTCTCATCTGTAAAATGGTATGATAATAGTTCCTTCTTACGGTGGTAGATAGTAAACAAGAGAAAACATATGAAACTCCTAAGAAAAATACTTGCAACTTAGAGGGCACTCAGTGAACATTTTAGTGTCACTAGTGTCATCACATGCCAGAGATTCTGTGCGTGGAACTGGAGTCGAGCTGGAGGAACTCTGAGACCTCTGCTCTTGGATTTCTTAGCTCTCTATAATTGTAGATAACTATTTCCCTGTTAGGCATGAAGCTGGTCATCTTGCTGCATTTGAAGTGGTAGGAGGTTTTGTATTTTTATTGTCCTATTCCTTTTTTCTCTTTTTTACTTAAAGGGAGAATAAATTATTTCCATGTCAACTTCCCTCCTTTTAAAGGATGTGAATTTCAGCTGTAAAAACACCTAAATAAGAGGGCAGGGGACCTAGTTTTCCTCCTAGCAGTGTTATCAAAGAGCCCTGTGAGGTTAGAGAGAGCAGGCCTGGAAGCCAGGAGAATCCAGATTTAGAGACTTGGAGATAAAATGTCATATATATTTAATGACTGGCATTCTCTGATTCGTTGATTACTCAAAATGGGAATGGTAATATTTTTTACTCCTATCAGATAGGAATGTTATAAAGGTTAAAATGAACATGCAAGAAGTGAATGATAATATTGAGGTTCCAGATGCCAGTGCTACAGACAGAGGTTATTGGTATCTGATAGTAGGTGTGTGTTGGGTGAGAGAGGTCATGCTTTGTGAATGCTGATTGAACAAAATATGATTGACCTGGCAGTTTCCATAATAAAATCAGGAAGTGAGGTTTTTGCATGTTCTCTCTTTCTTTCTCTCACTCACACACACATATACACCCTCCGCACCCTAGTTCCAGTTTAAAATATAGGACAATTATTTGTCCCAATGGAGTTGAAAATGGAACAACCACTAAAATATGGGTCATTACTAAGTGTATTTGGGATACCTAGTAGTTTTGCCTTTGGAGGAACATGAACATTATTCTGTAGGGCGTGGATCAGCCCGTGGCTTCTCCTTAAGAAATCTAGTGGAACCAAACCTGCCTAAACCCGAATAGGTATGAGGCACGGAAGAATGAAAAGAGCAGATAATTAAAAAGGGAAAGAATGTGGGAATGAGAGAAAGAGAAGGGGAAGGCAGAGAAAGGACAAAGAGAGAGTGGTACATTGTGGGGAGTGAAGACAGTTCCCGGCTGTGTTCAGATGTGGGGCAGAGGAAATACTAGAAGCTTGGGAGTTAGGAGACCCAGGGCAGGAATCCAAGTTGTGCTACCTGGTGACCCTGTGGCCCTAAGCAATGTACTTAACCATTCTGATGATCAGTTCCCTTAATTCTAAGGTAGGGTTAATAATATCGATCTTTGCATGGTTTTAGTAAGTTTAACAGGACACAATGTCCCAGTACTAATTTGTGGGTGTGTGTGTATGTCTGTGTGCTCTTACCCAGAGATCTGGTGGTCTCCCACTGTGAGGAAAGCAGTAGTAGGCTTCCATTATGTTGCTTAGTGGGCTCTTTCCCATTGTCAGCTGTTCTTCATCTTATTTCCATCATATAAAAGTAATCCCGGGAGCTGAGGTGTGATGGGCGGCCTTGGGGGTTATAGAAAGGCATCCCAAGGAGAATGTACAGGTGAGGCTAAACAAGAAGGAGGCGAATGCCTGCCCTACCCGTCTGGAGAGTGTTCCTTCAAAGTCCAGCTCTGCTGAAGCTTAGGTGAATTGCTGTATGTTGTTGTCATATGCAAAGGCTTCCCTTGAGAGCATCCATTCTTGTCAAAATGTGCAAAATAAATAGTCCAAGGACAAGGGTCTCCAGACTCCCTTTGAACACAAAACTAACACTACCTTGGGGTAATTTTTCAAACAGACATGAGTAGACCTAATCATGCCGTTAGTTTCTGATACAGTTTGGACGTTTGTCCCCTCCAAATCTCATGTTGAAATGTGATCCTCAGTATTGGAGGTGGGACCTGGTAAGAGGAGTCTGGGTCATGGAGGTGGATCCTTCATGAATGGCTTGGTGCCATCCCCTTGGTAATAAGTGAGTTCTCGTTGAATTAGTTCATGTGAGAGTTGACTGTTAAAAAAGAGTGTGGCATTTCCCTTCTCCCTCCTGCTCCCTCTCGCCGTGTGACACGCCTGCTCCCTGTTAACCTTTCACGGTGGGCAAATGTTTTCCGAGGCCCCACCAGAAGCCAGGCAGATGCTGGTGCCATGCTTGCATAGCCTGCAGAGCCACGAGCCAAATAAACCTCTTTTCTATATAAACTACTTGGTCTCAGGTATTTCTTTATAACAATGCAAAATGGACTAATACAGTCCCCATCTCACCATTCAAACAATAAGAGTATATTGAAGAATATTAAATATTTTGCTTAAATCAAGGCATACTATGTTTGCAATTTCCCTGAAGTTTTTTAGCTTCATGAGTAATTCTTTATTTTTGCTTTTATTTTTATTTTTTATTTTTTAAATTATTTGGTCTGCAGATGAATAGCCTAGTAATTCTAACACATACATTGTGTCTTGAATATTTTGAAATCATTTTTTGTAAAGTATGCACTAAATTTTCTGAGAATTGATAAGTAATGTGTTGTTCTATAGTTTAGTAGAACCATTCTTTTTCTTCCTTTTAAAAACGTAAGAGTGATTCCATATTCAGTCTTCTTATACATTGTCTGTTCTTTGTGATTTTATCATACTAACAGAGTAGCTCTGAAATACAGATGCAAATTCCTTTAGCACCTGAGATACAATGAGTCTGGGTTCTGCTACAAGCTTTTTTCCTTTAAAAATATAAGAGTAATTCTTTATTAGAATAGGAATAACACCAGATAAATTTAAATTTTGTCTTAAAAATTTGAAAGTACTTCTAGATGCATTATCTCGTGTGATCCTACAACCACTTGTGAGATTTGTAGCACTGGTGTTATTCTCTATTTTAAAGACAAGGAAACAGACTCAGGGAGGCTAGGTAACTTGTTCAAAGATCCCACTGTGACCAGTTGGCAGAACCTGGTTCTGCAAACCATGGATCTCTAACTTGACTTTTGAATGTCTTCTTATAAATGTGTTTTATTGTGTGTCTGTTATTTTCAAAAGATACTAAACTATACATAGACAAGAATACACACATAACACCTAGATGCCCAGACACATACACCCAGACACACACACACACACACACACACACACACACACACACACACACAGTGTTGTCCAATAGAATATTCTATGATGACAGAAATTGTTCTATGTCTGTACTATTCAATTCTGGTAGCCATTAGCCACAGATGGCTATAAAGCACTTAAAATGTAGCCAGTGTGACTGAGAAACTGATTTTTCATTTATTTAATTTTAATTGAAATATCCACAGGCTAAAGAAGCTTTTGCCCAGGAGTAAGAGGGGGACAGGACTCCTCACCCAGAACTCCTTTCTCCAGGGTTAGGATAATAGCTAAGTCCACCCTCTGGGGGAAGAGAAGGGGGAACAATAGAGGGGATACTCCTGACTGCCCTGAACATCGACCGGAAGGAGACTATTTTAAACCACAAGTGATTGTTTGGTGGCTTTATATGGGCAGGCAAATGGAAATAGGGGCTTGAGAGTATGGGGAATTAAGCTCCATTTCTGTACGTCTGAGTCATAATGAGCAAATTTTAAATTCACTGCATGAGCAAACCTCAGGCCCTTTGGGGCTTTTTCCCTGCTGAATTGTTCTTATAGGGTTGTGCAGTCCTGTGTATGAGTCTTTGGTTATGTGCTCCGCTGCTTTCTAATTCTGCACATCTGAAAGTGTGGATCTCATCAGGGAGTTCTCCATATAGGCAATTGGATTCACTGAAACTGCTTAGGAAGTACAGAAGGCTTCCTGACCACCCCCGTCAGCATCCCCCAGCAAGGGGGCCCTACGAGGAAGCCAATGTGGTGTGAAGAACATGGGCTCTGGCACCAGGCTGCCTAGGTTCACATTCCAGCTGTGCCATGTATTAGCTGCATGACCTTGGGCAAGCATTGAAGGGCTCTGTGCCTCCATTTCTTTGTCTGTAAAATAGAGGTGATTAATAATAGCGTCCACTTCATAGGGTGAATATATTTAATAGTACCCAGCACAGTGAATACCATATCAGTATGTATTGTTGATATGGTTGTTTTAGGTTCAGCTCCACTTTGGTCTCAAGGGCCAATTGTGTTTCTAGGAAAGGCAGGGAGATTTAAGGAACACTCTTTTCTTTCAGCAGCTGCACTGTGAGAGCTTTAAAGCAAGTCCTGGCCTAGACAGCAGGGTGCTTACCTAGTTCCTGGAGTCTTATCCTGGGTGCACAGACACCATGAGGCAGTCTCTAGCTGCAGTGAGTCTTTTCCAGGCCTGACCCCTGTCTGACTGCTGGTGGCCCATGCCAAACTCTTATGATGCTCAAAACACCTGCATACACTTCTGCTGTCGAATTCTAAAAGCTTGGTCCACCTGCCCCACTCTGGTGGGTTTGTCCATTTCCTAGGTTCCAACATCTTGGTTGTCTGCTCCCTCTGCCCTCTCAGCATGTTTCCTTTTTATTTTAAACAGGCATTATTTTGGGGGTCTCCAATGTGCCAGACACTGTACTAAATGCTGGAGATACAGATTTTCGTAATTTTTGGAGTCTCCAAAAATGGTTGCTAATTTGCACTCTAAGAATGAAGCACAGAGTGCCACCACTCCCTTGATAGCTACTTTACCTTTAGAGAGACATACCTCAATAGCCATAGGTGGGAAGGAAAAGGGAAGCTAAAATTCAAAGGGCTGACATCATCAGGACTTCTATCTCTTATTTCACATTTGTCCTGCTTCCTGACTCCATCCACCTACCCTTTGCAAAGGATGGTGTGTGGTCAGGATGAGATGAATGGAATCCCAAATTTTATATACAGCAATCCAATACACCAATACCAAAATGGGAATGGTATGGTGTATTGGAACTCCCAAATTTTGAGATGTATATACAACTCCCCAGTTTTGCAATGTGTATGTAAAATCTTGAATTTATACATTACATCCTTGTTTCAGATCTAAGACTCTGCTTATTCGTGGTCTGATCAGTTATTCAATAAAAATTTACAGAGAGACTCATGAAGACACACACCCACAAACATGCCTTTTTGGTTTATTTGCTATTACAAATATAAGCAGTTTAACCTGGGCGTTATTTACCAGGTACTGTCTTTGAGGAAAGAGATGTAGGTTCGAAAAACTTATTGGCTCTGGAAGTTCAGTCCCTGCTGGAGAAAGCCAAGAGGGCAGTGGTGGAAGCTTCGAGGTTGGGAGGTGATTGTGGATGAAGGAAAATGTAAACTCTAGTGGATATTACACTACTAAGACATGGCAGTACTTGGAACAGAGCAGAGAAACAAACAGAAGGGATAAGAACAAAAGGAAAAAAACCCAACCCTGCTTGTTAATATGTATATTTTACATGGCATCTTTGAAGATGAAGCTACTGCTTACATTGCTTTACTCCAATTCACTGAGTTTTACAAGACCACAGGGGGACGTGTTCCAGTTTGAACAAGCTGAAAATGTCTTAAAGCTGACAGAATAATGAGTATTTTTTCTTTGTTTAATATTTTTGATACAGATCAGATAACTGTGGTTTCTGTCATTTCTATCCAATATGCCTTTTGCTATTTTTCAGCTGTATTTCTTTGACTTACTAGAACATTTAATTTCTTGCATGTATAAAAAGAAAGCCAAATAAAGGCAATTATTTCAAGTTATTATTAAAAAATTTCCAAAATCATGCATTGAATATTTGATTCTCGGGCTAGCTACTTAATGTTAAAACTGATGGTTCTGATGGAATATTTTTTCTCTTTCTTTTTTGCTTTGTTCTAGTTGTATTTCTCTTCTTGATTTGAAGATTAAACTGTCACTGATATTTGGTCTTCCACACCTGGATAGTCAGAAGGGGACAAAGGGAAATCTTTTCAGGACAAAGGTGTATCTAGATAAGCCCATCTGGGATTGGATTTGAAATAGGTAGCTGATGTGGTTTGGCTCTGTATCCCCTGCAAATCTCATCTTGAATTGTAATCCCCAACTGTCGAGGGCAGGACCTGGTGGGAGGTGATTGGATCATGGTGGTGGTTCCCCCGTGCTGTCTGATTATAGTGAGGGAGTTCTCACAAGATCTGATGATTTTAAAAGTGGCAGTTTCTCCTGTGCTTTTTCTCTCTCCCGTGCCTTGTGAAGAAAGTGCCTGCTTCCCCTTCACCTTCAGCCATGATTGTGAGTTTCACGAGGCCTTCCCAGCCATGTAGAACTATGAGTCAGTTAAACCTCTTTTGTTTATAAATTACTCAGTCTCGTGTAGTATCTTCATAGCAGTGTGAAAGCAAACTAATACAGTAACAGAGTCAACAAATGGAAAATGATTTTTTATTTTTGCTGGTGCTGAGATGACTGGTTTTCAGATCGAGCTTAATTTGTAGCGTATTTGTTATTATTATCACTCAATGTTGCAATTAATTTATTTCCTAATGTGTGCTATGGAAATGAGGTTCCGAGAAGTTAGGTAATTTTTCTAAGGTCACTCAGCTGCTGTGAAAACCCAGTTTTATTTGTTTCCAAAGCCCGTTCTTGTTTCACAATACACTTTCTCTGTTTTTAAACTTGAGGCCTTTATATCAGAAATTCCCTAAAGGCCTAGATATTTTTGCCTTCCAGTGTAGGACTTTGGGAGGGATCAGGTCATGAGAGTGGAGGTTTTTTTTTTGTTTTTTTGAGACAGTGATATGGTTTGGCTGTGTCCCCACCAACCCCCACTCAAATCTCATCTTGAATTTTAGCTCTTAGAACTCCCACGTGTTGTGGGAGGTACCCAGTGGGAGGTAATTGAATTATGGAGGCGGTTTCCCTCATACTGTTCTTGTGGTAGTGAATAAGTCTCATGAGATCTGATGGTTTTTTAAGGGGAAATCCCTTTTGGTTGGTTCTCATTCTCTTCCTTGCCTGCCACAATGTAAGATGTGCCTTTCACCTTTACCATGATTGTGAGGCCTTCCCCAGCCACGTGGAACTGTGAGTCCATTAAACCTCTTTTTCTTTATTGATTACCCAATCTCAGGTATGTTTTTATCAGCAGTGTGAAAATGGACTAATATAGACAGGGTGTGGCTCTCTCACCCGGGCTGGTGTGCAGTGGAACCATGACAGTTCACTAAAACCTTCGCCTCCCGGGCTCAAGCCAGTCTCCGACCTCAGCCTTCTGAGTAGCTGGGACTACAGGCATGTACCACCACGCCTGACTAATTTTTGTATTTTTCGCAGAGATGGGGTCTCACCATGTTGCCCAGGCTGGTCTCAAACTCCTGAGTTAAAGTGATCCCCCCACCTCATCTTCCCAAAGTGTTAGGACTCCAGACATGAGCCACTGTGCTAGGCCTAGGGTGGAGCTTTGATGAATGGGATTAGAGCTCTAAAAAAAAGGGACTCATGAAGCTCTATGTAGCCCTCTTTCCTCCAAGTAAGGATACAACGAGAAGTCAGCAGCTGCAACCTGAAGCGGCCCCCCACCACAATCTGACCATGCTGGAACCCGGATGGTGGGTGCTCCAGCCTCCAGGACTGTGAGGAATACATGTCTGTTGTTTATAAGCCACCTAGTTTACGGTACTTTCTTCTAGAATTCCTAACTGACAAAGACAAGTGCTATTTTGCCCTTCGTTGTAATTTAAAAAGAAGTTCATCTGTCTCACTTCATTTTGACTGGGCAGGAGTATTTGCTTCAATTTTGCAGATGAGGACAGAGAAGTTAGAATATATTCTAGAATCTGTTGTCCTTTCCACCTCTCTGGGTGCAAGAACACATGTGCCAGGCCTTGTACCTTGTACTCGTCTAGGAGCATCAAACCAGGAGAGAGGCAAGAGGGTCTCTGCCCTAGGCCTGGCCCTCACCTGCATCCTCTGGAGCTTCCTGTGTGGTCTCATTTGGCTTCTCTGTCCCTGCTATTGCTTTCTGCTTGTGTTGCTTGCCTGTGAGTCAAGACCTATTGCAGCTCCGCTGGTTGCCTCCTGTGTATGCATCAATATTCCACACTCGTCAAGTGTCAAGTCTTCATTCCTATTCTTCCCATCTCGTTAGGCTTTATTCTGTTTCCTTTATCATTGTTCGCTGGTTGCAACAGCAGCTTGCAGCCCAGCTGTGCTCTGTGGCATTTCAGGGGCGTGATGAGGTAGATTGCGGGGAAAAGAAAACTAACTCAGAGACTGGGCCTCTGGTCTCACTGGCTGTGTGGTCCTGAGAGTTCATTTTTTTTTCTCTCTGTGCCCCATTCTTTTATTGTTAGAATAGGGTCATTGAGTTTCTCCCTGGTACTAATATGCTCTGGCTCAAATGTGATGTTTGTGGAAGGTTAGAGGCTCACCTCCTCAATTTTCTGGGTATGCCTATTTTGTTGCTTAGAACAGGTAATGCTAAGGATAGTTAGGAGCTTTATATTTTATTTTTTTCAGACAGAAAAGAGAGAAACTGCATTTCTCTAAAATATTGACACACCCAAGGGATGCTGCACTTATCTGTGCCACCATCTGCCCTCAATGGAACAAAACAGAAGTGAGAAGTCCCAAAATGCAGTGCAGTGTCCAGTGCCTAAAGCAAAAGTTAAATAAAAAACACCCCACAAAGCCAATTCCACAAACTCAAACTTTGTTGCGAAGAAGAAAAAGCTAGGCGATAGGGTCAATTCTATGGGGAATATTATTACCTTTTTTTCTTTTTTCTTTTTTAAATGTAAAAGCTCTGAAAAGCAGAGTTCTATTTTTCACCTGGAGGATAGCAGAAAGACTGGACAATAAACCCTTTGGGTGTTATAAATGTGTAAATATGGCACAAAAATTCTGTATAAAATGTTGACAATGTTTCCTTGAGGTTGCAATCCTGATTTGGATTTTTGTCACTCATTCTCCATGCTCTACTCTCATTCTTGTAAAAGAGGGTGGGAATGTCCTATTTTCTCAAGCTTTTACCTTGTATATGTTTACAAGTTTTTCCCTGGAATCCCAATTTCAACACTTTTACACTTTTTAAAAAATTCTGTTTTATAATTTTTTATTTCCATAGGTTTTTGGGGAACAGGTGGTATTCAGTTACATGAGTAAGTTCTTTAGCAGTGATGCCTGAGATTTTCGTGCACCCATCACATGAGCAGTATGTACTGAACCCAATTTGTGGTCTTTTATCCCTCACCCCCCTCCCACTCTTTCCCTCAAGTCTCCAAAGTCCATTATATCATTCTTATGCCTTTACATCCTCATAGCTTAGCTCCCACTTATGAATGAGAACATACAATGTTTGGTTTTCCATTCCTGAGTTACTTCACTTAGAATAATAGTCTCCAGTTCCACCCAGGTTGTGGTGAATGCCATTAATTCATTCCTTTTCATGGCTGAGTAGTAGTCCATTGTATGTATATGTACCACAATTTCTTTATCCACTTGTTGATTGATGGGCATTTGGGCTGATTCCATATTTTTACAACTGTGAATTGTGGTCCCATAAACATTCATGTGCAAGTATCTTTTTAGTATAATGACGGCTTTTCCTCTGGGTAGATACACAGTAGTAGGATTGCTGGATCAAATGGTAGTTCTACTTTTAGTTCTTTAAGCAGTCTCCACACTGTTTTCCATAATGGCTGTACTAGCTTACAATCCCACCAGCAGTGTAGAAGTCTTCCCTTTGCAATGCAACCATGCTAACATCTATTATTTTTTGGTTTTTTAATTATGGCCACTCTGGCAGGAGTAAGGTGGTGTCTCATTGTGGTTTTGATTTGCATTTCCTTGATCATTGGTGACTCAACACTATTTCTTTTTTGCTTCTTGCTGAGTTCCCTTTTGTCTCTACCACTAAGTTCTGACCTGCTCCCATCATCGTCCTCCCAGAGACAGATATATACACCTGGAACTAGTCCCAAAGTCAGGTCTCATTTAGAAAGACAAGGGGTTAGCTTTATTGTTGTTAATACTTTGAAGGTGTCCTGAATGTCTCCCATAGTAGAATCATAGGTATCAATCTATCAATCATATCAAATAGGGAATAGCTCCTTTCTCTTTATGGAGAATTGGAGTCTGAGATAATCCAAAGAATAAATAGTGGTTGAAGGAGAGGAGATATTGATATACTAATAACTGCTTTTGAACAAATGCATAGAAGGGGTGTCTTCATTTATTTATAATTTTCTTTCTTCCAGAATAATTTCAGGCAGTTTTCAATAAGGCTGATATATACAATGTTCGTGTCTTTTCAACTTGCCTAGTGTGGTGCTCCTAATGGCAGAGGAGAATAGGTGGACACTGTTCTCAGGAGGCTTTGAGGGGAGAACCCAGAATGATTAAATTTTGCCTTCCGATTCGCAATATTCATATGAATATTAAGAAGTTTTAAATTACCTAGCTTTGAATACATTGGAGTTGCCAGACATATGAGCAACCTTTAACCTGTGGTTTCCTGGATCCCACAGCACACCATGGCACAACCTGGGCACATGTGTACTTCAGTGTGAGAAGCATGGCCACAGAACTTTCGAATAGATTTAAAAGGCAGGAATCAGGCACTTTAAAAAGGGGAGACAAAATTTCTAAAGACAAAATTAACCTCTGAGCTCACTACCAGCAAAGACAAAACATTAGTTCTCAAATTATACTTAAATAAATCAAGTCTAAGACTTTGCGCGCAAATTTGTTTTCTCTTTTGATGAAGTATAATCAGGGAAAAACATGGTTGAGTCGCTCAGTATAGATTTTCTGGTACTCTTTATAATCGGTGGCTCTGAATATCTGTTGACTATCTATCTGCTTTTTGACCCAGGTATGACAAGCTGGCTTTCATTTTCTGAGTATGTTCTAGTAGTTTTCATGCTTTCTTACACATTAGAATCACCTGGAGAGTTAAGAAAAATTAGACATCTAGGGTGCACCTGGTGCCAATTAACTCAGAATCTCTGGAGGTCGGAGAGGAATTAGGAACCAGCCATCAGCATTAAAAAAAAGTTTTATAGGAGATTACAATATGCAGCTAAGTTTGAGATCCAGTGTAACACTGTTCTGTAACAGACCAGTGGTTCTCAAACTTGAGCATGTATAAGAATCACCTGGAAGGCTTGTTGAACTACAGATTCTGAGTTCTACCTTCAAGATTTTCTGGAGGCTTGAGATTGCGCTCAAGAATTTGTAGTTCTCACAAGTTCCCAGGTGATGCTGATGTTACTGACCTGGGGATTATAGTTGGAGAAACATCATTTTAGAGTTTCAGATATGTTATTACTACCAGAACGGATGGGATGGAAATATTCAGGCTATAAAGATGAATTTGGGTTAGATGGTAAAACAAGGTGATGTAACAGGGCTTGGGAAAGATTTGTGGAACCATGCTCTTCTGCTACAATGGCCATATTTAAATTCGATTGACAACATGTTTTGTTTCAGTTGGATTTAGCCCAGGTCTTGGACACCCAGCCTATTTCCTATTGGTTAAAACTGTTTCATAAATTCAAATGAAGGAAAAACCTCAGTCTATTGCTTGCTGCTTAGCACAGGTGTCCTGTGAGATGTCATGGTGCCCCGTGAATGTTGCCTCATTACTCTCTCTGTTTGTCAGCTACAGTGGATGTGATGGAAGCCTTCAAAGGAGTGATAAATGTCCTTTCTCTAGGACTACAGCTTTTTCTTTATTGGGCTTAACAGTTCCCAGTCAGGCTGGCCAGCTCCTGTTTCCGCTTAGTGCGTAGTTTCTTTTTTCTTCTATTATAAATATTATCTGCACAACTCTCTTAGCTTTACTAGTCCCATTAAAGTGTCATTAGGTTTCCCATTAGCAGCTACTGTTGACGGTTTCCCGCAGAGGCCTCAGCGTGGGCCTTCCTGCTATGAATTTGAGCTGGGGGAGAACAAGAGAAGAGGGAAGTGTGGAGACTCCACTAATATCTACCTTCCAACTTCAAAACACAAATGCTAGGCTGGAATCAAAGTCTTCATTTGTCAGGCAAGGTTGGGGGCAGGTAAAACAAAATTTGTGTATTTGTTCCCCAGTCCCCAAACAGCAACTTCGTTTACTTTCTTTGCTTCTTTTAGTATTTTTTTAAAATATAAAAACAAATCAACAACGTCTCCAGTTCAATTTGAGTCACTTTTTACATCTCCTACCTTCTGTCAGTTACCAATACTCCATATAGTTTTCAGTCTGCTGCCTGTTTACCTGCAGTACTAGGTCTCTGATTAAACTGATTCAGGTATGGTGGACTAGACTGCCCATGTGTGAGGGGTAGAGTACCAGAACAAATGGGACATTTCTTTTACTCAATTTTTGCCCTTCTTATAAGAAATAATCTCTTGTACTAAATTCCCCACTATCTGGAATTTATTAAACACTCTATGAAGAATACATATGATCAGTAAAATTAAAAGACATACGGAATCTAGGTACAGCTATGAAACTTGCTTATTAACTGCTTATACTGATTCATATCAGTCCTTTAAAAGTCCACAACTTTAAAGAAATAGTGTTATCACTTTAGAATTTGACATCAGAAGTCCCTTTAAATGGCCCTTCCCCAGACTGTAGGTATCTTCGGTTTTTCTTTACCAAGACAATTCTCAAGGCTTAATCTGTCCTCAGTTAAGAAACAAAGTCATCTTCTGGAAGTCTTAGCTTCCTTTTCCTCAGATGCCCACTTTTTCTTTCTCATAGTTTGCAGGAAAAGAAAAACGATCCCAATTACACACACTAGCTCCATTTACCTGCTCTGCTTCACCATGACTGTGCTTTTCCGATTAGGAGAAAATTTGCTTTCTTTGACTGCTTCTCAGATTTAGCTCTCTGCCCTTTCCAGCTGAAGAAGAGAGTCCTAATTTACACTGAATACATACATTTAGTCATTACTACTAAACGTTACAACTTTTTGTTGAGAATCTCCTGGAACTCTTCTGTCTGGCTTTTGGTATGGCCTAGCTTCTTTCATGGGGCTTCACTGAAGTTTGAGCCTATGTCAAAGCCTGTCACTGAGTATGATCATTCAGTTAGGATTGGGAGTGAATTTTTTCCACGAGGAGAGATGGTTCTCTGGACTCTGGACCCACTGAATGGAGATCATGGGGATCTGGAAGGTTGAAAATGATACATTTGAGGCCAGGCATGGTGGCTCATGCCTGTAATCCCAGCACTTTGGGAGGCCGAGGCAGGTGGATCAAGCGGTCAGGAGTTGAAGACCAGCCTGGCCAATATGGTGAAACACCGTCTCTACTAAAAATACAAAATTAGCTAGGCATGGTGGCACATGCCTATAATCTCAGCTACCCGGGAGGCAGGCTGAGGCAGAAGAGTCGCTTGAACCTGGGAGGCAGAGATTGTAGTGAGCCAAGTCGTGCCACTGCACTCCAGCCTGGGTGACAGGGTGAGACTACATCTCAAATAAATAAATAAATAAGTATGATGCATTTGCTAGAGGGAGCAAGGCAGGGCCATATTTCTATGTACTTTGCAGTGGCAAGCTGTTTAACCCTTTGAGAAAATTATGTGTAGATCCAAAGGAAGCTTTTTAGAAGCTGAACTCCACTTACCAAACTCCCTAGAATACCAGAGCTTGCTCTTTCCTCTGTAAAAAATGGGGCACTGTGAAAAACATGGCTGTGCTGCAGCCAAGCAGGCATAGGGCAGCAGGCATGGCCAAGGTAAACAGCCTGGATGACTCAGCGGGTTTGGGGTACAAGAGCACAGTCCCGTGTCTTATATAATCATAGCCATCTAGACATAACATAGAGAAGCTCACCACCGGTCTCTCAGCCACTATTGTCTGTGTAGTGTATAGATGTAATATTGACCCTGTGAAGGGGCTGCTGAATAAAGTTGGGTCTCATCTACCTGCTGTCTCTTGAGTGTTCTTCCAGCTCCCTGCCCCACATCCACCCACTCCCCTCAGCTCTCAGCTGGAAATGGAACGTGACCCTGAGCGTGACATTTGGCATAGTCGTTGGCAGGATGAGGTGAGTGGGTCTTCAGCCCTTGGGGCTCCCGGGTTGGCTATGTGGCCGCAGCATGGGCTGTGGTAGGCAGTGGTAGAGATGCTTCTTAGGTGGGCCCCAGTGGAAATGTGGGAGGCAGTGGACGGGTCTCCCACGAGTGTGGAGAAGGCACTGAAGCAGCTGGAAGCTCACAGCACCAAGAAGAAATGCATCTTCGCCGGCAGAGTTGGATAGGTGTTTCTGACCATACTACATGAAGCACATGCACAGTCTCTGTGGGACATGGTACAGGTAAGGGACCTGCAGGCACAAGTTGAGTGCCTGGGAGCCCAAATGCACAGCTTGGAGCAACACCTGTGGGTGAAGGACCTCCAGGTGCAAGCAGGGCATTTTAGAGGCTCAGATAAGCAGCCAGGAGCAGGCATTGGAAACAGCTCTCAACGCGACCTTGAGCCCGTCCTCCAGGCTGGACACTCCCATTTGGTCTGATGCGGAGAAGAAGGAGGCTCCTCTGCCGCGGGCTTGCCTTGTGATCAGTCAGAAGTAGAACATGAGCCGCCGACGGGACCCCAGAGGAGAGCCCAGGGGCCTCCCACAGTGGTGGAATACACCTCTTATGGTATTTATACCCGCCATGATAGGCAATGCAGGCAGCGCCCAGGGGAGCCCCTCCCAGCCCTGATTACTCTGTCTTTGGGATGAGGGGGCTGACGACATTTCTTGCTCCGCCTCCGAGATGGAGAAGCTGGCTTCTGTCACAACTCACCCCTCCCTTGGTCAGCGGCTGCAGCTATGCCAATGGTTGGCACACGGGCAAGGTGACCACATGTTAATCAAGTGGCTGATGGCAGCCATACAGACTGTTTGGCATGATACCAGTGAGATACCAGAAACTGTGAGTAAATGGCAATCATACACAGATTTGGTGCAGGTACTCCAGGAGATGGGTGTGCAGCTAAAGCAGACTTCCTGGTAGCCAAGCAGGCTATTTAGCAGGCACAAGCCCTATGGGTAGTTGGTCAGGGGTGCCCATTTAAGCTAGATGTGCATGAGATCGTTTCCGTTTCCGTTAGGGCCTATGATAGCACACGGAGCACCGGAGTAGTCAATAGGCTTTTGGTCCCAATTATGGAAGGGAGCTGAGCTCTGGTATTCCTTGATAAAGAAGCAGTTAGTAATAGCAGGATGGGTGGGTTCATGGATAACCATCCCGCAGGCTGGGAAAGCAGTTAGTAACTGTATATGCTGCCCTTCTGGCTCATAAAGAGTGTGGGAGGACAGGCTACAGTCTTCATGCAGACCATTTACCCGGTAGCAGGATGGGTGCGCCATGGATAGCGATCACCCCCTGTCACCCTCCCTGGACAGGGATGGCGCCGATGTCCACCTTAGCGAAGTGGGGCACCTACTTAGAGGAGCAGAGTATGGTGAGTACAAGTCCCTTAGTAGCAGAGTTACAAGAGGGTTTAGGGCCTGTAGTCCTAATGCAAGATAAGGCCATGGGGCCTGAGGAACCCCTAGACCCTGAGCCTTCACTGTTAGGAAGGGCATCCCACCATTCCTAATAGGGCATGATATGCACATGGGTCCAGCCGGGATGCTACTGCTGCTTGGACGTTGTCGCAGTCCAGCCTAGCACTGACACCATATGGTTTGAAACCAGGTGTGGGCAAAGTAGTTAATGAGCTGAACTCAGGGCAAGGTAGATGGTGATCACCAAGGGGGTGACACCTATGGGAATCTGCACCGCTGCTGGGCAGTTTATTGAGGCTTAACCTTGCGGTTAATTACCTGAAAGTTACAGAATTAGTGAGTCACCAACCCATGTAGGGCCAGGCCATGTGGCCAGATCTATTAGAGGAAAGATGACCTACTCCAACCAGGTATAGGGACGAATGGCAATCTATTATTACCTGCCCAAATGCCCCTAAAGGTAGGGAAACAAAAAAACCCCCTGCTGTTAGCCACGGGCCCTCCAAGCCCCTCATTGCAGATGGTTGGCTATCATAGCCTCCTGGGCGGAGGGTCTACAGTATGACTTATGTTACTCCTTGGGTATTTAATGTGTGGCCTCCACAATTGACCGTTCATAGGGGAATGGCCAGGGAAGGGACACTCCTCCGGGGAACATATGTACTGTCTGCGTGACCTATTATGGGCTTCCCTGTGACTTTGGCATGGGTACAGGACCCGAAAGAACCATGGGGAGCTGAGAAGGTGTGGTATCATCACCCAGGGCAGAAGCCCTTGGTGACTGCATTGTTATTCAGAGATGAAAAGTTCACCTGTATTTTGCCTGAGGGAGGTGATTTGCTTCTGTTAGTACCTGTGCCTGCTTTGTCGTTCCGGCTATAGGTTGGCATGCTCCAACAGCATCATGGACTGTGCCCACAGCTATGCCGAGGTAACCAATGTCTCCAGCTGTTGGATCTGCACCACCCTTCCAGCAGCAGCTGCGGTTGGCTTTCCCTGGCACATGCATCCAGCTTCTGTGCAGACGTGGACATAGCTAGTCTTGGGGTTCCACAGACAATGGGTGGGATGCAACATGGTGGGCTTTGGACAGGTGGTGTCATAGAACCCAGCTCAAGCCTGGCCCCTAGCTGACTCCTAGTGTCCATGATGGATGGGGCTGGCTGATGAGAGAACACATGGTACCCCCATTGCAGGACCATGATGCATAGAGCAGCACTGGGGTAAAGTCACTGTAGGATGGTTGCCTGCTGAGGTTTGTGCAAACAACATGTGTCACCACACCAAGGCTGTGGTGGAACAAGTGGCCTTACCAAGGCTGGGTCCCCATGGACTTTGTACCCCCTGGGAGTTTATGGGTCTGTGAGGACACAGGATGGGCCTGTCTGCCAGCCAGTTGGACTGAACACTGTATCTGCGGGTGGCCCTATGTACCTGCCACTGTGCTTCCCACATTGTCTAGTCATCTGCATAACTGGGAGGCACTGCCTTCCCGCTTTTTGTGAGTGCAGTGGGCCCCCAGGTGGTTCTATCCCTTAGCAATAACTATCCCTGGAGCGGTTGTCAATACTGTAGAAAAGCAGGTTACAGGCTTTACAGAGAACATAGCTCGGGCCCTGAATTACACCTGAGTTGCCCTCCTTTCGTTAACTGATGGAATTGATCAGATCAGGAAGGTGGTGCTGCAAAACTGGATGGCCTTCGACAAAGTCACAGCTGCCCAAGCTGGCACTTGTGCCCTTGTAGGGACACAATGTTGTACATTTACCCCTGACAACTACCAGAATATAATGGCAGCTTTACAAGGGGTGTCACAGGAGATTAAGGCGATTGAGTACCTTACCGACAACCCCCTGCAGAGATGGTGGGCGTCTCTGGGCTTGGGCATATGTTGGGCTCTCATAATCATAGGCAGCATAGCAGGAATATTAATGGTAGGCTGTTGCTCTCTGTATTGTTGCTGTGGCCTATGGGTCCAGGGTGCTGCCTTGTGTGCACGGGTCCCCACCAAGAGGACCCCCTCCCCCTAGGGGGTGGAGTGTAAGGAGCATGACTGTATTTCATCCTAGCAGGCACACGGTAACAGGCATAGGCTGAGGTAAACAGCCTAGATGACCCAGTGGGATTGGGGTGCAGGCACACAGTCCCATGTCTTATCTAATCATGGCCATGTAGACATAACACAGAGAAGCTCACCACCTGGCTCTCAGCCACTATTGTCTGTGTAGTGTATAAATGTAACACCAACCCTGTGAAGGGACTACTGAATAAAACCATGTCATCTACCTGCTGTCTCTCCAGTGTTCTTCCAGCTCCCTGCAGAACCCACCCACACCCCTCAGACCTCAGCTGGGGCTGGAACCTGACCCTGAGAATGACAGGCACCATGTGAGTTGGGGCAATATCCCTGGCACTTCAACTCCTGTGGATGACATTTCCACCTCTCAAGAGTCAGGTGCATTTGTAGCAAACTTTTAAATGCCAATTGTATTTGCTATTATAATTATATAATTTTAAAAAATATTACACAAATAGATGGGATATTAATGCAAGAAGAAAGTATTTCTATGAAAGCTAAGCTTTCTTAGAAAGATTTAAATACAAGTTG
Organism: Piliocolobus tephrosceles; assembly: GCF_002776525.5. Taxonomy (NCBI): domain Eukaryota; kingdom Metazoa; phylum Chordata; class Mammalia; order Primates; family Cercopithecidae; genus Piliocolobus; species Piliocolobus tephrosceles. The sequence continues at coordinate 34,956,889 of NC_045435.1, read as the reverse complement.
TTAATATGAATTGTTACCAAATTAGGAGTGGACAAAACATCTGCAAAAAGTTAAATCATAAAAGTCTAGGAGAATTCTGCATTAAGATTTTTTTTGTTTCGTCTGAAGAAATCAGATGCTACATGATGGATGTGGTTTATACAAGATAGATGACAGAAGACTCTTACCAACAGGCTCATGGTAGAAGCAGCACCTTGGACTCCAGATTAATACATTGGTGAATAAATTTATACTTATAGGTTTAACTTTGAATAAAATTAAGGAACACTGACTGCTTTTTATGATTAAGCAACAACTGTCAATCCCTATTGCATTCACTATTGATGAAGCCCAAGCATGAGCTGGGTGTTTCTGCTCTTTCAGAATTACAGGATATTGTCCTTAAAGTTCCACACCAGGCCCAGGAATCTGAGAATTCCTGGGAGACTTACACGTTTGTGGTCACCTTTGGCTCTAACCTTCTGGTTCCCTGTATTTCAGTTTTTGCATTATCGTTTGTCGTTTGTGTATTCTTTTTGTTCTCTGTCACTTAGCCCTGGCTGTGAACTCAGGTTTCCTTAATTTCTACGTATTTAAAAAGAAAATCTTACCTAAAGCAGTTGCATATATGGTGGACTTGACTGAAGAGGGAGAAAGGGAAGGCTTTATATTGTAGGAGCAAAAATAATTTCAAATTGAAAATCAGATATCCTTGTTCTTAAAAGTGCTTTGGCCACCTTGCTGCTGGGAAGGGAATTTAACCATTAATCCCAACGTAGTACCTCAGCCATGCAGTATCTGCCTACTTTCTTTGAATTTTACTTGTTTTTTTCTCTCTTCTGTTCTTCTTTCTATTCATGTTTATATCAAAGGCCGAGCTGTTTGGCTAATCCCTCCTCTTGGATGGGATCTCACCTTCCTATTTACCTCTACTCAGGTAGCTTATATGTGGGGTGTGTATGTGTGTGTGGGGGTGGGGGGGGGGGAGAGAGAGAGAGAGAGAGAGAATGTGTGTCAATAGGGTGACCATATCTTAGGAACTGGAACAATTTTGAAAGTTACAGTGGACAGTATGAATAATTTCCCTCGGATACAAGGCAACATTTTGAATTGTTCTGGATAAATCAGAATCTGCTATTTATCAAGGTATTTTTCTAACCATGGGCCATTTTCTACATGAGGAGAATTGTGTTAGCTGATAAAACTGTTTTCACCCCATTACATACATATACTTCCCAAATCTGGTCAATTGCAAATAGCCAATTCCTTGCCTCCTTAGGGGAATGTGTTGTTAACTGAAACAAAGCATGCTCTTTTACCTGCTATCACTGTTAGCTGTTCTGTGTACTTTACCCTCTTCTAGCTCAGTTTTTCCATCTAGGAAATGGAGGTGATTGCCTGCTAAGGGACTTGAATGAAAAACATAGACAATAAGACATTTTAAGGGGATTAAATTATAGAAATGTTTGTTTGTTTTAGATGATAGTAAGGATCAAAAGTCACAGGAACAGTGAGTGATGTGGAGCCACATCAGCCCTGATGGCTTTTCTGGGATTTGAGCCTCTGCGCGTCCTATTCGGTGCCCTTTTATTCTTGCTTCGTGACTCTACACCTGGTCCTTTGAAACAACTCTACCAATAGTCCTAGATCCTAACCTTCCACCTCCTTATTAGTTCAGTCCTGGGCCTCTACTCAGCAAATTCATCCAATCACCCTGAATTGTATGTAGTTGAGTCAGGTTATTGTGATGCTGATAAATCAAAACTAAATTGGAGCCATCAGCCTCATTTTCCTTACTCACCTTATTTCCAGATGTGCAAGTTAATAGGCTTGGATTGGCTGCTAACACCGACACTCATCAAAGAACATTTTCCCTAAGGACATTAACTGCAATTTATTGATTGGGTGGAGGCCTGAAGCATTTGGGGTGTGGAATTGTATTATGGCCTAAAAAAATGGTTGGAGATGAAATCTAAGCCTGCCATGGATGAGTTTGTCAAATTGAGCAGAAATAGTGTGACTTAGATTTGGAGGCCAGGTAGACTGACAAGATGAAGCAGTTTAAAAATGAATCACCTTATGAGAAAGACATGAACAGCTCTTTCCTTCCTCTAAGAGTAGGAATATGGGGCCCATTTTATGTGTGCTGAGTTCAACTGCTTAAATTGGGGGATACATCCATTTAGTTCTTCATTGTCTCCTGCAGTCTATGATGGCTACTCGGACGGTTTCTGCCTGCTCTCTAAACTTCCTCTTCTTCTGTCTCAAATCCATTCCACTCAGGACTTTCACTCCCTCCACTCCAGCCAAAGTACTCTTATAATGACCACCAATGCCCTCCCCATAGCTAAAAACAGAGATCAGTTCCCAGCTCCCATTCTAATTGTGCTATCACCGCATTTAACACGTTGGGTTATACTTTTCTACTTGAAACCATTTCTTCGCTTGACTTCCAGGACATCACGCTCTTCTGGTTTCCTTGCACTTCACTGACTGCTCCATCTCTCTCCCATTGATTGATGCAGCCTAATCTTCCTGACTTCTAAATATTGCATCCTTTAGGGTTCAGTCCTTGGATGTCTTTCCTATTTTGTCTATACTCATGCCCATCCCATCTCATGGATTTAAATTCATATTCAAGATGCCCAAATATATATATCTGGCCTGAAACTCTCCCGTGGACAAGAGATACATATAACCATGAGCTTGCTCAACTCTCCACTTGAATTGGTAAAAGGCATATTGAAAAATTAATGTCTAAGTGAACTTCTCCCCAAAACATGCGCCTCTTAGTCTTCCCTTATCAGTAAAGGGCAACTCTTTCCTGCTAGTTGCTTGGGCCCAAACCCTTGAAGTAATTCTTAACTTATCTTTTGATCTCACATTTTACTTCAATACATCGGCATAGCTTAATGGTTTTATCTTCCCAATATCTTTATATCCAGAATTGACCATGGTTTGTCATTTCTCGGCTATCACTGTGGTGGTCCCAGCCACCATATTCTTTCACCTGAATGTGTTCCTGCTTCTGCCCTGGTCCGTTCTAGTAGAACTTCAGTGTGGAAGCCAGGATTATGCTTTAAAAACAAAATTCAGGTTATGCTACTCCTCTGCTCAAAACCTTGAATGGATCCACATTTCACTCAGAGTAATTGCCAGTCCTTCCAGAGGCCTAGAAGGCTCTTTAAACCCATTTCTGAGCTAATGTCCTAATAGCCTCTTTCTCTCTGTGTGTTGTCAGTAACAACACTGACTTCCAATACTCCAGCCACGTTCCTACCTCAGAAGATTTTTATTTGCAGCTCCTTCTACTTGGAACTTTCTTTCTCCATATATGTTGAATGACTAATTCCCTCACCTCTTTAGGTTCTTTTCCCAAAATGTTACCTTCTCAGTAAGGCCTTCTCTGATCATCTTATTTAAAATTGGAAAACCCACTCATCCCAGAGCCTCCTACCCTTTCTCCTGCTGTACTATAGACTTATTAAAAATGAAATAGAAGTTTTAAGAGACAATGGTTTTATAAAGAAAATTTGATCATGAATCTTATTAAAACTTACCGTGTAGAAATTTTATTCTTGAAGGTAATAATGTTTTCAATTTCTGAAGCTTTTTACCCTGAATATTGTGATCACTCTCCAAAGACTCTGTTCAAAAATACTGTTTAAAAATGCAGTGTTGGCCAGGCATGGTGTGCCTCATGCCTGTAGTCCTAGCACTTTGGAAGGCTGGGGTGGGTAATTTGCTTGAGCCCATGAGTTTGAGACCAGCCTGAGCAACGCGGTGAAACCCATCTCTACAAAAACTAGCTTGGTGTAGTGCACTCCTGTAGTCCCAGCTACTCGGGAGGCTAAGGCAAAAGAATCACCTGAGTCCGGGAGGCAGAGGTTGCAGTGACCCATGATTGTGCCATTGCACTCCAGCCTGGGTGACAGAGTGAGATTTTGTTTTTTAAAAAAGTGCAGTGTCTGTGTTATTTAATGGATAGTATTATATGCCTGTCTGCTTGAAGAGCTGACCTTCTGTTGCTGCACTTAGATTGTTGGAACTTTATGGATATGGCATCGTGCCTTCTTACCACCCAACTCTCTTTACTGGAAGCTAATTATATATTTGTTTCAATGTGTTTTTAAGACTTTTGTATTTTGATAATATTATACATTTATTCTAAAATTATGATCTCCTCTAAGGATGCAGATGTAGATAAGTTAAGTCCTCAATTATTGGGAACCACAGGTAACTGAACAGGCTCAGTCAACATAATCAGGATCTTGGAAGCCAAGTCAAAGGAAACTGGAAACTAGAGGAGGTATTAAATAGAATTTTCCTCTAGTTATTAGATGAAAGGAAAGAATGAAATGCTCATCCCTTTTCTGTTTTCCTAGAAATTCAAGTAATCGGTTTCCTCCATCTAGTGCCCCAAACCACTTCTCAACCTATTAAAAAGTGATAAATTATATAAATATATCTTACCCACTTTCAAATATAACACATTTAAAATGCATTTGAGATACATAAGTGAATTATTCATTTACCAAAGAGCAGACTTTTACTAAAATAGTTCAGGATAAAAAGCAGCATATGCAATTATCTAATTGTCACCTACTTGCATTCTAACAACCATATGTACTCTCCCATTCACTTTCTATATTTTCAGCCCTCAGGCTGAAAGGTCTCAAACAGTGTTTTGAGATTTGAGAATTCTGAGGTCTTTGATTAAATCCACACCTACTGGTGATCCAACTGCTGAGGTTCCATATCAGGAAACTTCAGGAGAAGAAATTTACATGTTTGTACAGCCAGCACTTTCTAAAATTTTGGTAAAGTGCAAATCTAGTTATTTAGAATTTGCAAACTACAAATTAAGATATGTTTTTTAATAGCGCACACACTCACTGTCTCTTCCCCTCCCCCACCCTGTCGAATTTTCTATTCTGTTTGGAATAGCTAGAATATTTTTTGGAATATTGCCTTAGATGCCTTATTTATTTAACAAATGTTAAAGGAAATCTAATGAATTAGGTAGTCAGTCAAAATTGGGGTGTTTTAAATGGATGCTTCTATTCAGATGTAGAGTCACAGGGTATTAAGTTGGAAGGATCCTTAAAGTTTCATCTCGACTAGTGCTTCTTACTCCTGGTTACACATTAGACTCATCTGGAGCACTTTTAGAAATACTCATGACCTAGACCAGTTGAAACCAAGCTTCTGGGGGATTGTGCCAACCATTTGCATAAAAACAAAATGAACTCTCAGATTTTACTGTGTGGCCAAGATTTAGAACCATGATCTAGATAAACCCACTTGGTGCTCAAATCTCCCCTGCATTATTATGACTGGCCCAAATTTGGTTGTTCTTTGTTAGTTACCTCCAAGGAAAATGCTCACCCTCTCTAAAGAGCTCTATAGGAAGTTCTTCTTCATATTGATACAAAGATATTTCCTTATACCTTCTATCCATTGCTCCTGGTTGTGTTACTTGAGACCACAAAGTGCAAAATCTAATATTTCCATATGGTAGTTCTTTGAAAATTTGAAGGCAATTTTCACTTATCCACTTTTTTAAAACCAAGTATTTACTGACTGCCTATTATAGGCCCAAGCCTGTAGTGGGACTCCAACACAAATAAGATATGGTCATTGTACTCACCAGGCTCACAGTCTTGTGGGGAACATGGAAAAAGCAATGATGACAGTACAACTTAACAATGCATTGGTGTCCCCTGCCTCCCTGCCCTGCACTGACTCCACCTTATTCTTCTCTACTCTAGGGCAGTGTAGCCCCAATTCCTTCACTTTGTCTCCATATGATATCGTTTTGAAGCCCTCTGTTTACCATAGTTTGAACTTACTTCAATTTTTCTGCATCCCTAATAAAATGTCACTCCCAGCATGGATTACAGGTATCAGATGTGGTCTGAATATACCAAAGAAGGGGACTGCTATCTATTTCCTTCCATTGCTAGATGATGCATTGCTGGCTGGCTCATTATGAAGTGGTGGACAATTAAGGTCATTAGGACTTCTTGATATATCCAGGGTTACTTGTAATGAGCAAATCTATTCTTTGGGTGAACAGGAGGACAGGGAAGGCAAGGCTGATGTCAGAGCAAAGGGATGAAGGAATTTAACTAGAATTGACCCATTATGCTACTGATCCTGGAGGGCCATGGATGAGCCCATCCAAAGGTGGGCACATTTGCTAAGTGAAGTGGACCTGAAAGGGATACAGTGGTGAGTGTGAAACACTGCATTCAAAATAGGAAGCAGTATTTGGTAAAACTCTTTATGCAACCAGATTTTCATGTGTCTGCTTATCAATGCTGGAAGAAATGGACTTTCCTGGTTCTGGTGTCCACTTCTGGATACAAACTGGCCTAGTGCATTTTTCAGCATTTTTTAAAGAATCTGTGCTGTGATCTAGACGGGGGAGTACATGTATTAATTTCCAGTATTACTTTATGGCTTTACGGGAACTCTTAAATTAGTGACCTCTTTGACCTTTTACACACTTTTTAAATTATTATTTTATTTTATTTTATTTTATTTGAGATGGAGTCTTGCTCTGTTGCCCAGGCTGCAGTGCAGTGGCAAAATCTTGGCTCCCTGTAAGCTCCGCCTCCCGGGTTCACACCATTCTCCTGCCTCAGCCTCCCGAGTAGCTGGGACTACAGGTGCCTGCCACCATGTCCGGCTAATCTTTTGTATTTTTAGTAGAGACGGGGTTTCACCATGTTAGCCAGGATGGTCTCGATCTCCTGACTTCGTGACCCGCCCGCCTCAGCCTCTCAAAGTGCTGGGAGACCTTTTACATAGTTTAAGGTGTCAGTGTTGTTATGGACCAGTCGGAACCCCCATCAGTGGGTTCAATGTTTGCCCCAATCCACCCTCCCTTTATGTTTGCCAATTAGCATCCCAAGAAGGAATGCCACTATGTCTTTGAATTTTATACTGATATTTAATAAAATATTTCACAAATATTTGCTAACAAAATAAGCTCTGCTCTGCTGAAAAAAAAATGGGTATACTCAAAGGCCATAACATTACCGTCAGAATCAGTAAATATTCACTGAGGGTATGTGATGTAATTGGTTCAGATGAGAACAAGTTGGAGTTCTAATCTGGGGGAGATTTGGGCAAGGCCCTTCATTGTTGGTGTTTCTTTAGTATCCCTTTAATAAGAACAAAATAGCACCATCCAGAAAGCCCTAGGAAAGCATGGTGAATGACCACACCTGAAAAGATGTGTGTTCTAGGTCAGCAAACATCCAGGACAGTCAGAGATGCTTTTGAACAGAGGGAAGGTAGAACCCATGCGTCTGACTAAGATTGTAAGAAGAGTGAGGGAGGAACGTTGTGTTTATTTATGCTATCCAAAGAGCCTTTAATTTGCTGCTGGACACACTGACCTGTTCAAGATGTTGGGGTTACATTTGCAGATATATATGTGGGTGATGGTTGAATATAGGCTTTTGTCTGTTGCTTAACTTGCTTACCTGTCATTCATGATAGAGCTTCCAGTGCTCAACTCTTTAAGGGGAAGACTTTCGCCAATACCAGTGGTCTGTTTGATCCTTACCTTCCTTATCTTCTCTGCAGCATTTGACAACCTTAATGATGCCGATTGGAAAACCGCCTCCATTGTGCTGTTTCACTATACCATCTTTGGTTTGTCTTATGTCCTTCCGGTCCATCCTTCTCTCATGTAGCTCCCTCACCACCTCACCATGGGCATTCCCTGAGACCCAGTACCTGGTTCTTGGACATTATTGTCTATGTATCTGTTTTCATTTGGATTTCTCAGTCATTACCACTTAAGTGATATGTTTCAAAACATTATATTCAGACCTAAACCACAACATGCATGATCCATTATACATTTAAGTCAAATGTCATTGTAATTATTATTATCTTTACATATCTCCACCTGAACTTGCTTCTGTCAGCTTATTGTCAATCCTTGAAATCCAACATTTTGTTTTTCTTTTCCTTCCTGGTTTCTTTATGTTTTCAGTGGTATTCTTATTCTCCCAGCCATCCAAGTATTTTTGTTTACTCCACCCCCCACCAATCAACAAATACAATTATCTATTTTATTTCAGACACTGTGCTAGATTCTGGGTAAATTACATACTAAGAGATATGGTCCCTACCTCAGTGGAGTTTGCATCCATGTGGAAGAGTTATATTATTAATTCTATCATCACAAAAATATAGCTTGCCACACACCTGAGAGGAGGAATAAAGGAAAAGTACTGGGAGCCATGCAAATATATAACAGGGGCCTGACCTAGACTGGAGGGAAGAGAAAGCTTCTCTGAGAAGGATATTTGCCCTGAGATCTGATTGATGAATCAGGGCTGAGGAAGGACATTTTAGGGACAAAAATAGCATTCCTAAAAATCTTGGGATGTGGGTGGTAGTGGGAGGAAACTGTACGGGTCAAAGTAACAAGGAAAACAATGTAGGTAGAAAAGGGAAAGGAGTTGGGCAAGAGTGGACCTAGGGACACTGGTCTGGTCTGGAGACTGTAAGAATAATGCAAATAAGGGCAAGGGAGGTGGTTGTGGAGGTCGAGAGAAGATACGGGTTCTCAGACACAAAGTCAAACCTCAGTATCACTATATTTGAACACATTTAGTATTCAACCAGCCAACACATTCCATTCAATGTTTCTGTATAATACCTGCATTTACATTTGTCTTTCCATTCATGGTCTTGCCACTTAATTCCAGGGCTGTGGCTTCATGTCTAAATTATAGCCATCTCCTAGTAGGGTTTGCTTACTGAAAACTGCTGTTCCTCTGCCCTTCAATTCCCCATTTTAATGAGGGCCTCATCCCACCCCAGGCTCTGCATCAGCACTGAGGAAACTGGCTTCTACGAGGATAAAACAGCATTTATTTCTGTGTCATGTAAGGTTCCAAACACAAATAAGCTCCATCGGCTGGTACACTTTAAAAATGTACAGATTCCTAGGCTCAATATCCAGAGGTTTTGATTCAGCAATTTTTTTGGGGTGGAACCCACCAATCTGTATTTGATGACACTCAGGTTTCTAAGGACCAGGCAGATTTGGTTTGGTCTAAGGCATCACTTACTGTGGATTTTCCCCTGGAGTTAAGAGGGCAATCCTTTTCCCAGTCTGTCTAGTCCCCATCTTCTCTGTAAGCTTCCCCAATCTTCTTCCTCCCCAAAGGAAAACACCCTTTCTCACTTAATTCTTTATTTGACTTCAAAGCCGTCTGTTTTGTGTTTTTTCTTCCCTCTGGGGAATTTCTGAAGTCTTCTCCGCAGGGCAGGTGTAGCCACCTCTGAAGGGATGTGCCATGCCATAGAGGACTGCTCCTGGTTGGCTGAGTGACAGGGAGGATTTCCTAAGATTCATCATAAAGCAAACCCTGTATTTTCAAAGATGAGGCATTGGATAGAGCATGAGAAGAAAGTCAGCAGCAAGAAAATAATCTATTTGAGAAAGCAGCCCTGTTTCATGTATCTACCAGTTAGATTTGCTTCCTTTTGGTCTTTAGATTTAAAAAATAACTCAAATAAACATGACTGTGGCACGTCTGTTTTAATGCTTCTAATCTTCTGACTACTAGAGCAAAAAATTAATATCTTCCTTCCTCAGTAAGAATAAAAGCTTAGGTACCAATGGAAGAAGGAAAATGAAGAACAGCTGCAGTTTATTTCAGGGTAGGGAACATGCATTGGTGTGTGTGTGTGTGTGTGTGTATTCACATATCTATATGATTAGTATCGGTTTAATATTTTTATGGAACTGTAGAAATAGATAATGTTAGATATGTGAAAAAATACCAAAATTGAATCCTTGACCTAATATACTTAACTTTCGTAGTCATAAGTGCATTATCAGATATCCATGAGCCAAAGAAATACCGTGAAGGGAAGTTTACTTGGTGTCCAATTATAGATTCATTACTTTTTAATATTTTCTGATGTCTATTCTTAGAATCATGGGTCTTTTCAGATGTCCTTTAATTTCATGTATTGTCAGTGTACTGACAAGTGATTATTGAGCTAGGGCAGGTAACAAGAGAACACCTATTTACATTCCCTAATCTTGAATCACTGAAACCCGAATGAAGAGGAACGCAGATGAATTATAAATTTAAATTGGAGAGTGTCTGTTGTGTGTGTGTGTGTGTGTGTGTTGAAATGGGAGAGGAGGTGAAATTGAGAGGAGGAGGGAGAAGGACTTGTTTCCACTCATAGCACAGAGGAAGATAAATCAACACAGGAGATTAAAAAATATAAAAAAGCTTTTCCCATTCGCCTCACTTCCTTGTGGTGTCTTTGAATGTGTTTGGCAGCAGTGGTCCATGTCAGGCCACCTGTGCGGTTAGCAAATTGCTCATGGTATTTAAAGGGCTCCTTTATTAATCTCCTCAAGCAGCCCTTTGGGAAATTGGATGCTTGCTTTGGAAGGTCCACTGTATTTTTACTTTTCTCGAGGCATTATGGTATTTTATTTCATGGTTAATAGGTATTTTATTTATCCTCAGAAAGAACAGACCATAAGCTTCTGTAAGGAAAAGACTGTCGGCCTTACTTTTGTGTCTTATACAAGGCCTTGTGCAATGGTAGACAGGGTCTGTAAGTTTTGCAGTTCCAGGAGCACTAGCCACACTGTTGTGCTAGTGGGGAGAGCCTAATATGAGATACATTGTGAGGGGTACCTCCAAAGTTGTGCAACACAGCAGTAGCACTTAATAAAAATAAATTAAAATTTATGAATGAACAAATAAGTTATTGAATGAGTATCTTTCTTTTCATTTTTTTCAGAGGCTGTTTAGTGTAGTTTTATGTTCAGTCCAAGTGAAATAGAAATATATGAATTATGGATTAAGAGAGACTTGGGTTCAATCTTGATACCCTCATTTACTTATTGTGTGATTTAGACAAATTATCTAATTTCTTTAAACCTCAGTTTGCTATCTGTAAAATAGGTAGAGTAATACCTGCCCTATAGAATTGGAAAGATAATTTTATTTGTCATATATATATATATGTATGTCACTTGACAGTCTTTGGCACACAGTAGATATTGAATATTAATAATGATAATTATGATTCTGTGTCTTTCAATCCAACTTTAGTTATGTTAGTAACAGTGAATGGAGAAATTAGAGCATGAACATAGGAAACATAGGATTAGTTCAAACCTGTCTCAACTAACAGCAGGGACTGGATCTCCCAGTCATACGCGTAGTTTGTAGGACAGAAATAAACATTGTTTTGAATGCATAGATTATAAATTATCTGAGTCTATATTTCTTTTCTGAAAATATAAAAAATAGTTAAGAATGATTCTACATTGTGCAATGTAAAGGACATGCATTTCATCGTATATTAGCTTTAATGCATGGTTATACAACCAACAAGAAATTATGCATAATGGGTTTTTGATATTAACTCCTGGGTGCCACACACAAGTAGGGCAGAGAGAAAGGACTCTATTCTGGCTGGCACAGATTCCTCCTCTAGGTTTTGTGAATCTCCAACCACGTTCTACTTTCTTAGTTCTACTATAATAAATTCTTGTCAAGTCTGCAGCCTGTCCTGCAGAATTTACCATAGTTATTCTTTTTTATTATTATTGCCTCATTCTTACTGCTTTTTTTTTGGTTATTTGTGCCTTTGCTCTTTCCATGTATTTATTAACTGAATTAGCACATTTCTAAGGTTTGTTCACATTTAATGAGGTATTGGTATTTTGACGGCAGAAATGAAGAAGTGAGACCCATGGGTAAGACTTTTATTGAACTTCAATGTATTTTATTTTCCAAGATGTATAATTCGCAAAGCCATAATACATTGTGCAACACAAAGTGATACGTGTCCCTACAGTATCTGATATTGTTATGGTTGAAAATATAATGCTGTTAAAGAAAGTTCCTTAGACAAACTAACCATATCTTAATCTTAAAGAGTCAAGTTTATTTAATAGAAAAAGAAAAAATATCCCAACATCCGTAAAACACTTCCAATGTGTTAAAAATGATTAGAAATACAAAACTGAAATGGAAATGCCTCTGGATTAATTTGATTAGATAATCTTAGTCAAGATTCTTTTGGTGGAAAATAACAAAAACCTATTCACACTGACTGGCACAGAGAGTGGGAGTTTATTAATAAGGACCCATGGGTGTCTCAGAGTTCCCAAGGGCAGAAAATGGGATTGCAACCTGAAGCTAACAACCCACCCAAACCTAGGCATAAGCATGTTTTAAACCTCAAGATTTCTCTCTACTTTAGTTTTCTCTCTCTGCAGTCATTATTTGTACTTCTTTCGGCCCAGCTGAAGATGGCTTTCTCTAAGGCAAACTCAGTTCGTGAGCTCAAACGAAGAGCTCAGACTACCTGGCATCTCTGAGTCCCAAGGGCAGATACCTAGGAGAAAGAATATGATTCGCCTAGGATGCAGGAGTCCTATGGTGAAGACATGGCTGCCTGGATGCCCGATTTGGGGTGGAACGGGATGGGGCAGGGAAGAGAGAGTCCATCTTGTTTGATCCTCTTGTAGTGCCACTGCATAAAGCCAGTTTCATGTGAGCACAAAACAGTTGAAACTGAAGTATTTGATGGCATTCACTTACTGTTAAAACACTGAATCTTTATTTGTACAGCAAAGTGACCGATTAAGGAAACTTCTTGAAGAATTTAAGTTCTAATAATTTTTACCTGAAATTATGGGGAGGTTGTGTATAATTGAGTTTATATTTGTTTTGCTTTCTTTGGGGGTGAATTACATTGTGTCTAATCATAATTTCAAGATCATGACAGTGGTATCCTTTATATGATTCCTCAAAAATATTTATTATTTCTCTGATACTTCCCTTTTCTCATGTTTATCTTTTCCTTTGCTCCATTTTCTCCTGTATTCCACTCTTAGCGTATTCTTTCTCTCTCTTCCCCTGTTTTTATTCTCGTTTTCTTTCTCCCAAGGAATGAAAAGATGTGTGTGGGTGTTGTAACAAGAGGAAGAGAGGAAAAATTGAGCAATGACAAGTTTGAGAGTAGCAAAATTATTTTAGTAACTCACTGTCTTAGGAGGATACATATTGATGTGTAATTTATACACAAATGCAAATAGTCATGTAAATCGGGTGTGTATTTTAGTTCTTAGAAAATGACTGCCCACACATTGCTGTGCAGTCCTGCCCTATACTTCAGCCCCAGAAGGCCAATTTGGAGTCGATAAGAGTTAGAATTAAGGAGGGTCTGGTGTAATTGTAAGATGAAATGCATGGTCCTTATATTCCCATAAAATGACCAAGGCATGTGAAAGGGTTGAAAGGAGAGTAAAGAGGAGAATAAATGGAAGAAAAGAGCAGACAAAAAGACAGCTGAGGTGATGAGGGGAGGGCAAGAGAAGGGAAGGAGGGGGCTCTGAGCAGGTGATGGGTCCTGAGCAGGCATTATATAAATGGTCATCTGGAGCACATTTACTTAGTCAGAAAAAGGGCCACTGCTGGCCCATCCAGTATCTTTGTGTGATTTAGGAAAAGACACCCATTTACAGTTATGTGGCTGCATGAGTGCATCCCTTGTCTGGGGTGGGCACATCTGTGCAGGACAAACTTACATAATCTTATGCAGCATCCTTGAGGGGTGAGAGAGAAGTGAGAACTGGGAAGTCAGGGTGAAAATCTAAGGTTTGCAAAGAGCCTTTCCCTAGCTCATGACCCCTTTCTCTAGCTCGTGGCTGTGTGAGTCACAGTTGCACTTTGGGGTATTATTGCTTGCAAACTTGGGGCAGGGAGAATAAAGGGAGGACTGATCAGAAGAGAGAAGGGATAGAGTGTGGGCCATATCTCCACATGAAGGTGGTATAGGAACATATGTGACTGATGGCAGAAGGAAATCTTCAGGTGGAGAAGGCCAAGAGTATCTATTCGTATTTTCTTTCTGCATTAGGCATTGGTAGGTGACCAACTTCACGGGCTAGGAGAACTTCTGCCTCTATTTCACCCCTTGGTGGAAGAGGAAAAGCACTGAGATGGGCCAAGACAAACTTCTGTGGTAGGCAGTTACTCAGTTAGTAAGTGAGAGAGATGGAATTTGAATGAGGCCTGGCTGGCTGTAAAGCCCATGCATTGTACATTCTGCCTCATTACCTTTATTACTGCTTCTGCCCTTCCTGAGGGCAATGCTGATAGCTTCCAGTTTTCAGCTAATGTGTTGCACACTTGTGACAAACATGCAGCTCCTATTTCCGGAGTAGCCATGGAGAAGAAAAGTTGTTGCACCAAATGTTAAGGTATACAGATTGTTGTAGGGGACAAGACCCATGAAGCAGGTCTTCAGATTTTCTGAAACAAAAATTGTGACAGAAGATCTAACAAAAAAATTTTGTGTGGCTTCATGCTGTGAATCAGATTGGGATACATAGATAGAAGATGAAACATTCAAACTTCAGAGACTTTGAAGGTTTAGAGAACAATAGAACAGAGTGTTTAAAATAAAATGTGTCCCAGAAAATCCTGGGTATAAGTTCATGCTACCTATGAAAACCCACATAGTTGGTATACCATCTCTGACAGGTCCTACAGGGGCAGCCAAAAAGTCATTTGGAATGAGTAGCACATCTTGCACTAACATATACATGCTAAGGAGCTACTTCAAACAATTGAGATAAGACATTAGTTTAGGAGTACAAGAAAAGAAGGGGCCGGTGCGATGGCTCATGCCTGCAATCCCAGCACTTTGGGAGGCCGAGGTGGGCTGATCACTTGAGGTCAGGAGTTCGAGATGAGGCTGGCCAACGTGGCAAAACCCCATCTCTACTGAAAAAATACAAAAATTAGCCAGGCATGATGGTGCATGCCTATAATCCCAGCTACTCGGGAGGCTGATGCAAGAGAATTGCTTGAACCGGGGAGGTGGAGTTTGCAGTGAGCAGAGATTGTGCCACTGCACTCAAGCCTGGGTGACAGAGTGAGACTCTGTCTCAGAAAAACAAACAAACAAACAAACAAACAAACAAACAAACAAACAAACAAAATTTTTAAAAAAGGAAAGAAAGAAAAGAGGTGCTAGTATTTGGAAGAATTAATAGACCTTTGAGGGACCAATTTTGTCAAAGAGGCATAGAGGAACAGGAGACAACTCAATGATAAGTATAGGCAAAACCATAAAGGGGAAAAAGAAACCAACATAGTGAGCTACACGTAAAAGAAAGTACTTTCTCCTTTCTCCTGGTAATAGGAGAGATGACTTTCTGAGTGATGTGTGCTGCCTTGACATTGAGGCACTTGCAGTTTTTGAGCATGCAGCGATCTCCATCACCTCTGTACTTCAATGCATAGTTTCTCCTACCTGGAATGCTGTTTTCCATCCTTGCCTTACTATAGAACATCTATTCTTCTTGAAGTCCCAGTTTAAGTATCTTCTCCTCATTGATGCCCTTACTGATTTGTTCTTTCCAACTCCCATGACAGCAGAGTGGATCACTCGACAGCTTAACAACAAATATTTGTTGTGTGTCTGATGTAGGTGGGGCTCTGAGCTAGACACTGGAGATGAAACAAACCCAGTTTCAGCTCTTGTGAAGCTTTCCCCACATGGTGCCACTGCTAAGCCTTAAAAAAGATACATTCTACCATTATTTATGTAATACTTACACATTGTTTTGAAATTATTTATGTGTTTGTATCCCCTATTAGACTGAATCCTTGAGGGCAAGCACTGTCTTAATCTGGTTTTTATCTTCAATACTTAGCAGATTGCCTGGAATATAACAGTAACTAAACGTATGTATATATAATGAATGAATCTTCTTTGCATGTTTACCTTTTGTAAATTTTCAAAGCTTAAGAATGTACTCATTTATCCTTCATCTTCCAGCGCTTCCATTTTCATATAGAAGAGGCTCCAGGGGGAATCATCTAGTACCTTCTACAGACTTTTATTTTCAGATTTACTATCTATCTTGACGTGATCAACCAAACTGTGGTAGAATGATTGTGGCAGGTGGCATTAAAATGAGTTTGTTTTATTTTACATGGCCATTATCTGAAACTTCAAACATACAAAAATATGCATTATTGGGAATTGTTTTAATTTTTCATCACACTATTCTCTTATCTAGCAAGTTCTTCTAGTACATTTGAAACATGATTCAGTTTACAGAACATTGATTTACAAATAGCTTTATCAGCAATATATCTATTGTTTGAAATATACAACAGCAATATATGGGAGAAGGATGAATGATAAGTTAATTAAGAAGAGGGAACATAAAGCTTTAATCAATAGGCCTAACAAATAAAATGTACTTTAGACTAACATTATGGCCAGGTAAGTGGTGGGGAGAGGGACAGATGAAAATGGATGGGCATGTGCGTTAAGGGGTGGGATGAAGAGAGACCCAGGGGAAAAGCAAAGATGAAGAAAAGGGATCGCAGGGAATGAGAGAGAGTTGAATGTGTGGGCTGACAGCAGCAAGGGAGGACATTGAGAGATGGGAAATACAAAGCCATCACACCTCAGAGCAAGCAGAAACAACGCAGGTGTGTGGAAGGACCCAGCCACTGCCAGGCAAGGGCCAGTGAAGGTCACAAGTTTAGGAGAGCCGTGAAGAGCTGGGAGCCATGAGAAAGGAGGGCAGACAGGTAGCAGATGGCACCAGGATGACCTTGGTTCCTGGCCAAAAGCTGTCCTAACTAGATACTGCACACACGAAGTTATTGATGGAATTGGAAAATTAGTAAGAAACATCAATAATTGTGCCTTTGTGCTTGTATTTCTTTAATTTTTTTATTTTTATTTTTATTTTTTTTAAGACAGAGTCTTGCTCTGTCACCCAGGCTGGCTTGCAGTGTCATGATCTAGGCTCACTGTAACCTCTGCTTCCTGGGTTCAAATGATTATCCTAGTGATTCTCCTGCCTCAGCCTCTCGAGTAGCTGGGATTACAGGCACCTACCACCATGCTGGGCTAAGTTCTTAAATATTTTTAGTAGAGACACGGTTTCACCATGCTGACCAGGCTGGTTTCGAACTCCTGACCTGATCTGCCTGCCTCGGCCTCCCAACGTGCTAGGATTACAGCTGTGAGCCACCATGCCCAGCCTATTTCTTTAATATTTTTACAAAATACTTTACAAAATTACACTTAAGAAGAAAAGCACTGTGCAAATTACCACAGGAAATACTAGACAAGTTTTCAAAGAGTTTATAGAGGTAAGACAAATATATAAATAACCATAATAAAGATCAAATATATTTGTCAAGAACTCTCCATCCTGTTTCAATATGTTATTTAACACATAAGCTATATTTAACGTATTATTAAAGTAATCATAATAAAAACGTTTAAACCACACAGAGAGGCTACCCACCTACTGCACACAGGTAACTATCCTTTAAAAAATTAAGAGTCTTTATTTTTAGAGCAGTTTTAGGTTTACAGAAAAATTGAGCAGAAAGTACAAATAGTTCACATATACCTCTATAACCACTTTTTAAATTTTTTGGTATTTAGTTGTTCTGATGTTCATTGTTATAACCTTAAATGATCACTAATACTTTCTTTTCTTGATTTATTAATGCTAGATTGTATTTGTTGACTTCCTGACATGAAGGATGACCTATTTGTTTCACTTATATTTTCTCCCAGCCTCCCTTCTTTTTTTCTTGTCTGAATTTTTGTTACATTCATATTTTTGTTTGAATTTATACTTTATTCTGCAATGCAACTTTTCTTGCTTTGACTATATGATCATGTGAAAAATGTAAACCTCCAAACAGCATTTTATATGTTATGATTATGTGAAGATTATCCAGTCGTATCAAGCTTAGTGCCTGGTCATACAGAAGGAAATATAATCTGGTGTCACTAAACTATTGATGCTCAAAGAGAGTATCTCAAGCATCAAGGTCCACTGCATCATTGTTTAATTTATTTTCAACTTTCTTCGTTTCTTTTAGGTCATATTCAGCCACCACAGTCTTATATCTTATATTGTATTTTTATATCTCTTAATTTTATTGCATCAGTTTCTAGCATCATTTTTTTTCCTACATGAGACATAAATTTTCCACATTCTACATGGACAAAAAATGCCTTATTTTGCCCACATTTGACTTAATGATTTGAGCATCGGTGGGTTTTAAGGATTAAAAATACTTTCTTACAATTTTAGAAACATTATTTGATTGTGTTCTAGTACCCAGACTTGTTGATGAGAATGAATGTGACACTTTACTTCACTAAATATGTGTATTCTTTAAATCACCTAGAAAAGGGCCTGGCATGAAATAAGTGCTATGTTCACGATTGATAGATAAAATCACGAAGACTTTTGTCTGATCTTTCTCTTACAGGTGATTACATATTTTCTGTTTGCAAACTTTTAGGATTTTTTTCTTTATTGTTGGAATTTTGAAATTTGGTCAAATTGTATTGGAAATCCTACTTGGCACTTGGTAGAAATTTCTAATTTCAAGATTCTTGTCTATCTCATGCTTTGGAAAATTTGTTTCATCATACTATATATATTTGAAACAAAATTTTTTATGATGGCAATGGATGTGGGCTATATACACACAGAGACAATGGACATGGGATATATATACATATATATAAAATGTAGAGGGAAAAGTTAGGTGATATGGAGGCTAGAGTCAAGGAGTCCAGCATCTATTTAATAAAAGCTCCCAAAATAACAGAGACAATGGATGTGGGATATATATTTGATATGTATTTGATATATTATTTGATTCACATATGTATATGTACAAGTTTTGGTGTTTTTATTTATCAACCATGAATACAGCACTTATTTCATACCAGGCCCTTTTCTAGGCATTTTAAAGAATAACTTACTTATTTAATACATATATATTACATTCACTGTCTCTGTTTTTTATTTTTGGAGCTTTTCAGATATCCTTCCTTGGAGCAAGACCCTTCTAATTTGAGCTGCCAAAAATAAAAAAAAAAAACAGAGACAATAGATATGGGATATATACATATCATATATATGATACATATGCATATATGTACATAGTATATATATGATATATATGCATGTAAGTATATATCATATATATGTACATATCTCACATCCATTATCTCCGTCTTCTATTTTTGGAGCGTTTATTAGATGTTGGACTCCTTGACTCTATCCTCCATATCACCTAACTTTTCCCTCTACCTTTTCCATTTTGTTTTGTCTTCTGGATCAACACCTGCGTTGTTTTATAGAAATGAAACTATGTGACTGCTGAGTATATTAATTAGATTTCTTAAAATTTCATTCTGTGTTTTCTGGACCTTGTAATACTTTTTTCTTCTGGAGTCAGTTATTTGGTTTAGTCACTGTGTTAAAGCTTCTTTCTCTAGTTCTTGCTCAAATGTCTAGTGAGTCCTGGTTATTGGTTAATGCACATGTATGCATGAAGAGCTAGATTAATTAGTATTTATTCCTGGTGTGGTTTCTTATTTCGTTGCGCTGGTGTGTGCCTGCAGGACTTCCTCTCATGGGAGGGAAAGTAATTGGGTGGGTCACATGAAGGGCACTTTGAGGTAAAGCAGGCATTTGTCTCCAGCTGCCACAGCAGCTCAAGTCAGAAAGGGCTTGCTCCAGGGAAGAATACCTGAATAAGAACTTTCTCCTCCTCTTATACTTCCTCCTCCTCCCTCCTCCTTTTCTTGTTCCAACTTTTCCTACTCACCATCCTCCTCCTTTCCTTTATGATTTGAGGTGGAGTACAGAAGTGCATGAACCTTTACCCTCCTTCTCCCTCTGCCCCAAGCATTCACACATTAATCCTCACTTAGACAATTGTCCATTTTGTTAAGGAGTAGCTGTAAAGCTTCCTCCAAGTAGACAAAAGTTTTGCTATTTGTATTCTGTATACCTGGAAGAGGAGTCAACATTTTCCTGGCTCAGTTGATCTAAAAAGAGTTCTTCAGTGAACTTGTCTGATTGCCTCAGAGCCTATTTGTGCTCTTTGTTATTTATCGACACCAAGTTACTTGTCTTGTTTCCAGCTTCTCCTGAGAGAAACAACTCCTACTTCTGGTGTTTTGGGTGGTGATGTCCCTTCTATTTCATCTTTCTTCTGTCTTTCAGTATTTCTTCAAACTTTCTGATGCCCAAATTGCTCTCTTTCTTATGTGATATCCCTGTTATGATTTCACCCTTTAACCAATATGCTTTTAGTTATGTCACTGGGCACTTGGGGTGGAAAAGAGGTAGTTGCGTATGCTCATTAGGCCTTCTTGAAATGGAAGCTTCTATTTAAAGGTACTATATGAATAGAAAAATCATGCTAAGTACTGCCTCTCACTTGACTACACTAACGGGAAACAGTGCTTCCTAGACTTTTTTTTTTCCTTAAGAGGGGAATTAGCTGGGGACAAATTTGAATCCTGGCCAAATGCTTGAGGAAGAGGGAAGCTTCATTATTGGTAGCCCTGGAAACCCAGATACTACAAAAGTGTAGCCAACACAACTGTCACTTGCTGTTCCTGACGGCTTCCACACCTTTCTGGAAAGTGTAACCACCATTTCTTCTACCACTTTGACTGCTGTTGCTCCGGGAATATGGAAGAGCATGAAGGATAAACAGTGTTGTACTCTAAAGTGGGAATGGCTTATAAAGATGTGAGGAGGAAGCATTCTTTATGAGGCCTTTTGAAAATGTCCTCCTTCCTTGTGACTAAGAGTAACATTTCTCTCCTCCTAAAGTATTTAGCTATATGTGATGGAGAACAGGGGTGCTCTTAAGATTCCGGAAGTTTTCAACACAGCAAACACAATTTCCAGTTTTTTTCAAAACCTTTTGATTACCAACTTGTGCTTGGAGCCAACCTGAAAAAAATCCAATTTGGTATATTTTATGGATTTTATTATAGTGCTATTTATTCTCCATTTCTGATAGATAAAACCAGTGTTAAATAATGCAGGCTTTGCAGCTCTGAAACTCCGAAACAGACTGGGTATGTGTGCTCTGCTTTCAGAGAATCAGAGGGTGGGTGAGGGGTGGGCAGCCGTAAGCGCCAATTCACAGCCCTCCACTGTGCCGCAGGGTGTACAGCTCGTGGATGCTCGCGCAAGCTGGCTTGGGAGTCAGGACACCTGGGGCTTCTGACTCAGCTCACAGGCTGTAGTAATTGGCTTGTGTCTCTGAGCAAGTCATTGAACCCCTCTGGACCTCAGTCTCCTCCTTCATAAAATGTTTAGAGTTTGCTACCACCTCCTCAGGCAACTTCACGCTGGGTGATCTCCAAGGTTTATTTTGAATATTCTGAGTCTCTTTTGATGAGACTGCCTTTAACAACACACCAAGCATTTCTGTAAGCAAAAAGAATAAATGGAAATAGAATGCAGTGTTAGTCTGTTTAGGAAACAATATTCTCCATGCCATAGATTTATTCAGCCTAAGAAGGAGGGGAATGTCCTTCAGTGGTAAATGATTTAAGTGAGGTAGTCTTATTATAATAGTATTTCAACTAAAGAGCATACTTAAGGGTAACTATTGTGAGAATCTGGAATGACACATCCGTAAACTATGTCTCCAGTATTCTGTGCTTTTCTAGTGGCTGGGGCAATGTTCAGATTGAATGCCTCAGTTTAAAAGGGACATGGATAAAGAGGAGCACATGTAAAACAATAAATTGAGGAAGATTTGGGGGTGTGCAGGAGGAGAGGTAGGGGAAGGTATAGAGAAACCACAGTGCAAAAGAAAAAGGTAAGAGGTGAGTATAGCAACCTGTGTAGCTCCTAAAGACCACATTTGATAAAACATCTGTGATATTACACAATTCCATTTACATGAACTAAAAACACATGCACCAAAACAATAATACATATTATGTAAGATCACACACATACAAATATAATTTTAAGGCAATTTAGTAAAAAGAAAGAGCTGGAGGACATGGGATTATTCAGCTTGATGAACAAAAGATTTGAGAGGGGTGTGATAGTATTTGTAAGTAATTAAAGACTGTCCTGTGGAAAAGAGAAGATTCATTCTGGATAGCCCTTGAGGGGAGATATGGCACTGTCTACTCTGTAGTTTGGGGTGTTGGTGAATACCAAGTACCTTTTGTGTGTCAGTGAAACCTTGCCAAACAGGCCAATTGGACATATTTAGGAGGGAGAAAAGGTAACTTATGTTGGCTTACATGAAAGTGACCTGCATATTAGACACATTTGATTATACAATGTCTAATGTCCATTACATGGCTAATAGTCTACATACTAAGATATGAGTAGAACAACCTCCAATTAACTCTAGAGTAGATAGGAAAGACAGAGTTATGAAGATATATGTTGTTCAAGGGGAAAACGCCAGCTGGTTAGCCACCAGAACATCCCAAGAGTGATGCTAGCTTGGTGAATTTGCCCCTACCTAGCACTGGGCTAGAAGTACCTAATAGAACTACCATGATAGTTGTTTTCAAACTTTAATGTGCATGGAGATCACTTGAGGAGCTAATTTTTTAAGGCACCATTCCCAGATGATGGCAATATGGGAGGTTTGGGCTGGGATTAGAAGTTACTGCAGCTTAAACAATGACCTGGGTGATTTATAGACAGGCGGTGGTTCGAGTTGGGTCAGATGTTGCAAGCAGAAGTCAGGTTTTGAAAGAGGGCTTTCATTCCTGACTTCTGGGGACCTTCTTACCCTGAGCTCCTGAGATTCTCTGCCAACAGCTTGTAAAAGACCCCTAGCTGAACTCTTTCTCCATTCTGCCTTGGTGGGTCTTGGGTTTCTTGCTTCCGGTTTCCCTGACTGTTGCAGATAGTTCCTGTCTCTCTTAACGTGGACACTTGACAAGACTTCCAGAATAATGACTAGTGAGTGTCAATATTCCTGGAGATAAAAATGTTGATTTAGAAATAGATACAAATATTTAGTACAGAGTTCTTGTTTTTTGGCTGCTAATGATTCTTTGATACATTACACCAGTGATCTTGAGTACTAATTGCATGTTTTCACATTTAAAGCCGATTGATAAGGTTGGCTTTAGAAATGAAAGTAGTTTTCTGAAATTCTATAATTTTTGTTTGCTTATTAGTCACTTCTTCCTAACCTAAATGCACAGGAGTCCAGTGGGCAGCCCTGTGGACAGGTGCATATTTCCTTGTAAAGCAGAGTTAACCATACAGGCTGAGCAGCAGCATCAGCTGGAAGTTTCTTAAAACAGGCATTCTCAACTGGTTTGAAGTTCTGGTGTCTCAGTCCCACCCCCAGACGTTTCAATTTAATTGCTCTGAGATCTGGCCTTGGCATCAAGATTTTTAAAAAATCCCAGAGGTGACTGGGTGCAGTGGCTCACGCCTGTAATCCCAGCACTTTGGGAGGCCGAGGCGGGCAGATCACGAGGTCAGGAGATCAACCATCCTGGCTAACATGGTGAAGCCCCTACTGTACTACCAAAAAAAAAAAAAAAAAAAAAAAAAAAATTAGCCAGGCATGGTGGCGGGCCCCTGTAGTCCCAGTTACTCAGGAGGCTAAGGCAGGAGAATGGCCTGAATCCAGGAGGCGGAGCTTGCAGTGAGCCAACATCCCGCCACTGCGCTCCAGCCTGGGCAAGACTCCTTCTAAAACAAACAAACAAACAAACAAACAAACAAACAAACAAACAAACACTTCCCAGAGGTAGTGTTAGTGTATATTCAAGTTTGAGAACCACTGTTTTTAAGTATATTTTCTTTTTTTTGGATTATCTTTTTTTTTTTTTTTTGAATTATACTTTAAGTCCTAGGGTACATGTACACAACGTGCAGGTTTGTTACATATGTATACATGTGCCATGTTGGTGTGCTGCACCCATTAACTCATCATTTACATTAGGTATATCTTCTAATGCTATCCCTCCCCTCTACCCACTCCCCACAATAGGTCCCAGTGTGTGATGCTCCCCTTCCTGTGTCCAAGTGATCTCATTGTTCAATTCCCACCTATGAGTGAGAACATGCAGTATTTGGTTTTCTGTTCTTGTGATAGTTTGCTGAGAATGATGGTTTCCAGCTGCATCCATGTCCCTACAAAGGACACAAACTCATCCTTTTTCATGGCTGCATAGTATTCCATGGTGTATACGTGCCACATTTTCTTAATCCAGTCTGTCACTGATGGACATTTGGGTTGATTCCAAGTCTTTGCTATTGTGAATAGTGCCGCAATAAACATACGTGTGCATGTGTCTTTATAGCAGCATGACTTACAATCCTTTGGGTATATCCCCAGTAATGGGATGGCTGGGTCAAATGGTATTTCTAGTTCTAGATGCTTGAGGAATCGCCACACTGTTTTCCCCAATGGTTGAACTAGTTTACAGTCCCACCAACAGTGTAAAAGTGTTGCTATTTCACCACATCCTCTCCAGCACCTGTTGTTCCCTGATTTTTTAATGATTGCCATTCTAACTGATGTGAGATGGTATCTCATTGTGGTTTTGATTTGCATTTCTCTGATGGCAAGTGATGATGAGCATTTTTTCATGTGTCTGTTGGCTGTATGAATGTCTTCTTTTGAGAAGTGTCTGTTCATATCCTTTGCCCACTTTTTGATGGGGTTGTTTGTTTTTTTCTTGTAAATTTGATTGAGTTCTTTATAGGTTCTGGATATTAGCCCTTTGTCAGATGAGTAGAATGCAAAAATTTTCTCCCATTTTGTAGGCTGCCTGTTCACTCTGATGGTAGTTTCTTTTGCTGTGCAGAAGCTCTTTAGTTTAATTAGATCCCATTTGTCAATTTTGGCTTTTGTTGCCGTTGCTTTTGGTGTTTTAGACATGAAGTCCTTGCCCATGCCTATGTCCTGAATGGTATTACCTAGGTTTTCTTCTAGGGTTTTATGGTTTTAGGTCTAACATTCAAGTCTCTAATCCATCTTGAATTAATTTTCATATAAGGAGTAAGGAAAGGATCCAGTTTCACCTTTCTACATATGGCTAGCCAATTTTCCCAGCACCATTTATTAAATAGGGAATCCTTTCACCATTTCTTGTTTTTTCAGGTTTATCAAAGATCAGATGGCTGTAGATGTGTGGTATTATTTCTGAGGGCTCCGTTCTGTTCCATTGGTCTATATCTCTGTTTTGGTACCAATACCATGCTGTTTTGATTACTGTAGCCTTGTAGTATAGTTTGAAGTCAGGTAGCGTGATGCCTCCAGCTTTGTTCTTTTGGCTTAGGATTGTCTTGGCAATGCAGGGTCTTTTTTGGTTCCATATGAACTTTAAAGCGGTTTTTTCCAATTCTGTGAAGAAAGTCATTGGCAGATTAGTGGGGATGGCACTGAATCTATAAATTACCTTGGGCAGTATGGCCATTTTCATGATATTGATTCTTCCTATCCATGAGCATGGTATGTTCTTCCATTTGTTTGCGTCCTCTTTTATTTCACTGAGCAGTGGTTTGTAGTTCTCCTTGAAGAGGTCCTTTACGTCCCTTGTAAGTTGGATTCCTAGGTATTTTATTCTCTTTGAAGCTATTGTGAATGGGAGTTCATTCATGATTTGGCTCTCTGTTTGTCTGTTGCTGGTATATAAGAATGCTTGTGATTTTTGCACATTGATTTTGTATCCTGAGACTGCTGAAGTTGCTTATCAGCTTAAGGAGATTTTGGGATGAGACAATGGGGTTTTCTAAATATGCAATCACGTCATCTGCAAACAGGGACAAATTTGACTTCTTCTTTTCCTAACTGAATACCCTTTATTTCTTTCTGTTGCCTGATTGCCCTAACCAGAACTTCCAACACCATGTTGAATAGGAGTGGTGAGAGAGGGCATCCCTGTCTTGTGCCAGTTTTCAAAGGGAATGCTTCCAGTTTTTGACCATTCAGTATGATATTGGCTGTGGGTTTGTCATAAATAGCTCTTATTATTTTGAGATACGGTCCATCAATACCTTAAGTATATTTTCAAGCCTCAACCTAAAGATTTTTATTTGCTGTGTCTGGAGTGGGGCCCAGGAATCTGCATTTAAAACATTCTCTCTTTCTGATGTTCACTCTTATTTGGAAACCATGGGTACCAATGCGAACAGCTGAGATTGTGAACCAGGAAGATTTGCTTTTAATTCCTGTTTGGTTGTTCATTAGCTGGCAACTTACAACCTTGGTCAAGTCTATTAACCTCTTTAAGCTGTTTTTACATCTGTAAATGAGGGATAATAAAGCATTGATTTCACAGTCCCACAGTTAAGTGTAGTGGTCACTCACCTCTACTTTGAAGTCAGACTAATGGAGTTTGGATCCCAACTCCTCCATTGGATAACTGTGAATCATTGAGCAGTTTATTCTAACCCTGTGCTTCTCAAACTTTCATGTGCACATGAATCATCTCAGGATCTTGTTGAAATGCAGGTTCTGATTTAAGATGTCTGAGGAGAGGGCTGGTGTTCTGCATTTCTAAGGAGCTCCCAGTTCTTATTGATGCGACAGGCAGGGTGGGTACTGCCAGGCCCAGTGCAAAACGAGGGGCCCCTGGTTCAAAAAGTGAGAAGAAAGTATTGTTAAAAGTACTAAAATATACAGCTTTTTTCTTTCTTCCAGTCTCACTCAGCTTGTTGTGCTGTGTTTTGTTATTTAATGTTGTAAAGAAATGCTGGAATTTTAAATTAGTAGTGTGGTTTATAATTTATCTTTATGTTGTTTAGTATCACTTTTAAAAGCAAATATAAGAGCATTTAACTCATATGGATTCACTGAAATTATACAATTAATATATAATTATATAATTCATATTTTGTAGCTGCAGCATCCGCGTGTAATTCTTTCTTATCAAAATAGTGGTTGCACTACACAAAACTAAAAGCTGTTTTTATTTCACTTTTTTGAAAAGTATTTTATTTTTCAATGTTCTTTTTTTTTTTTTTTAACTTCTTTAAACTTTTGTTTTAGGTTCAAGGTACATGCGCAGGTTTGATATACAGGTAAATTTCATGTCATGGAGATTTGGCATATAGATTATTTCATCACCAAGGTAATCAGCATAGTATCCAATAGGTAGTTTTTGAACCTCTTCCTCCTCCCACCTTCTACCCTCAAGAATGAATGCCATGGTGCCTGTTGTTCCCTTCTTTGTGTTCATATATACTCAGTGTTTAGCTCCCACTTATAAATGAGAACATGCGGTGTTTGTTCTTCTGTTCCTGTGTTAGTTTGCTTAGGATAATGGTCTCTAGCTCCATCCATGTTGGGGCAAAGAACATGATCTCATTCCTTTTATGGACGCATAGTTTTCCATGGTGTGTGTGCATCACATTTTCTTTATTCAGTCTACCATTGATGGGCATTTGGGTTAATTCCATGTCTTTGATATTGTGATTAGTGCTGCAATGAACATAAACATGCATATGTCTTTATGGAAGAATGATTTATACTTCCTTGGGTAAATACCCAATAGTGGGATTGCTGGGTTGAATAATTCTGTTTTAGGAACTTAAGCAAATTTACAAGCAAAAAACAAACAACAACAAACAACACTATTAAAAATTGGGCAAAGAACATGAACAGACACTTTTCAAAAGAGAAAATACATGTAGCCAACAAGCATATGAAAAAATTCTCAACATCACTAATCATTAGAGAAATGCAGATCAAAACCACACTGAGATAACATCTTACACTAATCAGAATGGCTATTACTAAAAAGTCAAAAAGTAACAGTTACTGTTGAGGCTGTGGAGAAAAGGGAATGCATATACCCTGTTGGTGGGGATGTAAGTTAGTTCAGCTGTTGTGGAAAGCAGTTTGGTAATTTCTCAGAGAAGTGTATTTTAGATTCAGGAGTTACATGTACAGGTTTGTCATCTGGGTATATTGTATAATGTTCAGGTTTAAGCTTCTAGTGAATCCATCACCCAAATACTGAATGTAGTATCTAACAGGTAGTTTTTCCATCCTTACCCCTGCCCCCAGTGACTATTATTTCCATCTTTATGTCCATATGTACCCATTATTTAGCTCCCACTTATAAGTAAGAACATATAGTATTAGATTTTCTGTTTCTGAGTTAGTTCACTTAGGATAATAACTTCCAGTTTCATCCATGTTCCTGAAAAGAACATGATTTCATTCTTTTTATGGCTGCATAATAATCCACAGCGTATATATACCATATTTTCTTTATCTAGTCAACCATTGATGGACAGTAGGTTGATTCTATAACTTTGCTGTTGTGAATAGTGCTGTGATAAACAAACAAGCACAGATGTCTTTCTTATATAATGATTTCTTTTCCTTTGGGTAGATGCTGAGTAGTGGGATTGCTGTGTCCAATGGTAGTTCTGTTTTTATTCTTTGAGAAATCTCCATTGTATTAGTCTGTTCTCAGCTGCTAATAAAGACATACCTGAGGCTGGGTAATTTATAAAGGAAAGAGTTTTAATTGACTCACAGTTCCACACGGCTGGGGAGGCCTCACAATCATGGTGGAAAAGCAAAGGATGTCTTACGTGGCAGCAGGAAAGAGAGAATGAGAATCAAGCGAAAGGGGAAACTCCTTATAAAATCATCAGATCTCATGTAGCTTATTCATTACCATGAGAACAGTATGGGGGAAACCATCCCCACGATTCAATTATCTCTCACCGGGTTCCTCCCACAACACGTGGAAATTATGGGAGCGACAATTCAAGATGAGATTTGGGTGGGGGACTCAGCGAAGCTGTATCATCCATATTGTTTTCCCTAGGGTTGTACTAATTTACATTCCTACCAACAATGTATAAGCATTCCCTTTTCTCTTCATCCTTGTGAACTGAACACCTCTTATTTGTTTTTACTTTTTAATAATAGACATTCTGACTGGTTTGAGATAATATCTCACTGTGGTTTTAATTTGCATTTCTCTGATAATTAGTGATGTTTAGCATTTTTTTCATATATTTGTTGGCTGCATGTGTGTCTTCTTTTGAAAACTGTCTGTTCATGTCTTTTGTCCACTTTTTAATGGGATTGTTTTTTATTTGTTGATTTGTTTTAGTTTCTTATCGATTCTGGGTATTAGTCTTTTGTCAGGTGCATAGTTTGCAAATATTTCTCCCACTTTGTAGGTTGTCTGTTTACTCTGTTGATTGTTTCTTTTGCTGTGCAGAAACTCTTTAGTTTAATTAAGTCCCGTTTGTCTACTTTTGTTGCATTTGCTTTTGAGGTCTTAGTCATAAGTTCTTTGCCTAGGCCAATGTCCAGAAGGTTGTCCTATAAAATTTTTATACTTTCAGGTCTTATATTTAAGTCTTGAACCCATCTTGGTTAATTTTGTATATGATGAGAGATAGGTATCCAGTTTCCTTCTTCTGCATATGGCTAGCTAGTTTTCCCAGCAACATTTATTGAATAGAATGTCCTTTCTTTATTGTTTATTTTTGTCAGCTTTGTTGAAGATCAGTTGGTTGTAGGTATGTGGCTTTGTTGCAGATTTCTCTATTCTCTTCCATTGATACATGTGTATATTTTTTTCTATTTTTATATGGATACACGTGTCTATTTTTGTATTAGTACCATGCTGTTTGGTTACTATAGACTTGCAGAATAGTTAGAAGTCAGGTAATGTGATTTCTCTCCAGCTTTGTTATTTTTGCTTAGGATTACTTTTGCCATTCAGGCTCTTTTTTGGTTCCATATGAATTTTAGAATTTTTTTTCCAATTCTTTGAAAAATGAAATTGGTAATGTGCTGAGAATTGCATTGAATCTGTAGATTCCTTTGAGCAGTATGATCATTTTCACAATATTGATTCTTCCTATCCATGAGCATAGGATGTTTTTCCATGGCTATTGTAAATGGGATTGAGTTCTTAATTTGGTTCTCAGCATGAGCATTGTTAGTGTATAGAAATGGAACTAATTTTTACACAATGATTTTGTATCCTTATTCTTTATTGAAGATGCTTTTCAAGTTAGGAGTCTTCTGTGGTAGTCTTTGGGGTTTTCTAGGTGTACACTCATGTCATCAATCAACAGAGATAATTCAACTCCCTCTTTCCCAATTTGGATGCTGGTCCTCTGTGGTTGCCAAAGTCAGAGAAGTTTCTAGGGTATGTTGGTGGGAGTATATGGTGATGTAGTAACTCAAGGTTTAAGGTTCCCCAGGCAGAGCAGTGGTCCACAATAATTACACAACCACGATGGTGCCTGCCATCTCCGTTCAGGCCTGAGGGGACGGCAGGTGCCCCTGTGCGAGTTGGCCCCTGGTTCTCCATCCCCGGGAAGTCCTCAAATCACTACTAACAGCATTGCCCTGGGTTGTGAGGGCAGAGGTACTCCTTGAAAATTTAGCAGTCAGCAGATTGTTCTAGGGGTGAAGGGAGCACAGAAACACCCCACCTACCTTTTCCATATGGCTTCGAGTTCCTCATGGGTCCATCTTTGCCAGATGCTTGCTGCTTTGCTTTTCTGCAACCCAGTTTCTTTGCGTGGGCACTGTGACAGATTCTGGCTCTCTTCCTTTAGTCTCCCATTCAGATTATGACCATTCATCTGGAACATTGAAGTTCTTTGAGGAGAACTGACATCTGATGTTCCTAGTCAGCCATCATGAAAAAAAATTATTTCACTTCTTGATACACACATAGTCTGTAATATTCTGTACCTTCAGCTTATTTATGAGTAGGGAAGAATTCAAAGAAAAGGAGCTGTGAGTTTCTCTATCTTTTCTTTTCCTCCTGTGTCATTCTGAGCATGTGTCTGGCTAACACAGGGATGAAAGTATTCCTTGGTAGCTTGTGCTTCTTAAAAGGCCATTTTCTTCTTTCTGTATTCAAAGCATGTGCTGTTGTAAAAGACAGGTATGGTTTCTTGGAGCTGCCACCACTCTTGCTTACTCAGTCATGGACTTAACATGCTTACCTTGTAACTCCCACATATCATGAGTCCAGTGGAATTCTGTGATTATGGACATTGCAAATGCTGTTTGTGAATGGGTTGTCAAAGAATGGCAAATATATATGTTGCCTGCATCTCCTTTGTTTCTGTGTGTGTTTCAGTGCATTTTTACTTACAAAACGCCAAGTTGGAAGATAAAATTATTTAAAAATTCAAGACAACAGAACGTTAAACAAAGTGTGGCCATCCTACGTGAATGGCCCCATGTGACTGTAGAAGTTGTACACCCAGGCTGGGCGCGGTGGCTCACGCCTGTAATCCCAGCACTTTGGGAGGCCGAGGCGGGCAGATCACTTGAGGTCAGGAGTTCAAGACCAGCCTGGCCAACATGATGAAACCAACATGATGAAAATACAAAAATTAGCCGGGCGTGGTGGCAGGCACCAGTAATCCTAGCTACTTGGGAGGCTGAAGCAGGAGAATCACTTGAACCTGGGAGACGGATATTGCAGTGAGCTGAGATGGTGCCATTGCACTCCAGCCTGGGCGACAAGAGTGAGATTTCATCTAAAAAAAAAAAAAAAAAAGTTGCACACCCATGAAGTCAACCCATGCCATACTTTGAGTAGCAAGGATCTAGTCTCTCCAGGATTGCTACAAACTGAGAGTAGAGAAACGGTACCTACCTTGCAGGCAGATCCCAGCATATAGTAGGACTTAGCAAATGTTGATTCCTTTGTTTTCTTGTTTTACCACTTCTCCCCTCTGAAGAAACAGTTGCTCCATAGAAAATCCTTCAGAGTGTGGAAATGAGGCTGCCTAACCACTGGGGATAGTGAAAAGGACAATTTCCTTTGAACACACTCATTTTCTGATTGAAGAGTAAGTGACCCAGGGCTGGGCTAGGCTTGTTCTCCAGCCCTGAGAAGAGATATGTGACTCATCATGGCCAAGTGTGGTCAGGGGCCTAGGAACTCCTGTATTAGAGTTCTAGGGAAGAAAAAAAGGACTAGTTTCTCAATCAATGAGTGGGAGGACTGCTGCATTTGCCTGTGTTTGTCCCTTGTCTTCCTGCTGCTTTTGTTCTCTGAGCTAATTCCTGTTTGAAGAGCTGATATTTAATTCAACAGCCCCCCATGGAGCCTTGTGCCTGTGATAGAAGTTTCTAAAAATCTCTCAGTCAACAAAATGATAACAGCTGCTCTTTGAAACTCTGGGGGCTCTAGACTGGGGAGGTGCTGGGGGAGGGAGAACTAAGGGAGCCAGGGATTGGGGCTGGGGAATGCACTATTTGTTAAGGATAATGAGGCAAAAATGTGACAGAGGTTTTTATTACAAATAATAGACAGAAGTCTTCAAACAACAGAGAGTCATTAAAAAAAGAAACAGAGTTAAATAATTGTCTAATTAGCAGGCACCAAGAAGGGAAAATTTATTCCGTTAGAACTCCTTAAGGGAGAGTCAATAAATTCACAGCTGGGTGTTCGATTTCTCAGGAATACAGAGAAAGTGGATTTTCCTGGTGCCAAGTTGTTCTTCCATTCCTTGGCCAAGTTTCCTTTCTGATTAACTCAAGGTGATCCTTACCTAAGAGAACTGCTAGGTTCAATTGCTTTACTCAACCATGTTATTAAGCTCTGGCCCAACTAGTGGGACTTAAAGTCAGGAACTGCAGGTACCGCTACTATTAGCAATTCTATCAGCTGACACGCTCACAGTGCTTCCTAGCTTATGAAACATGTTGACACAGTTTATTTCATCAGTAAGGGTGGCTGAGCTTATATGAATGTTGAGCATAGGTAGCAACCACCTGGTGGGAACCCAAACCATCTTCAGCCATGCAGATCACTGTCTGCATTAATATGACTTATTTCAAGAAATTCTTGCCCAGGAGTATGTTGTTGCAAATTATTATTTGGCCACCAGACTTCCTGAAATCCATTTATCTGAATGAAAGATGATCCCACTATCCCTTGTTAGAATAAATAACTCGCTTTTGGGACAAGAGGTCACTTCAGACTCATCATGCCACTGTTTACTCTTCCAGATTCACTTGGAACCCTTTCCTTGCTATGGCCATTAATCCTAAACTACTTTATCAGGAACTTGGCCCAATCTGAGTTAGGTGGTTCCTTCCTTGAATACCTGCCTTAAACCAGATCCTCAAACCTCATAAATATCCCTCCTAGAAAATAAGATTCTGTCAAGGGAGTACTCTTCCTTACTTCAGTAAGCAATGAACTTGATGCTGTTTTATCAACAAATTGATTAAGTGATTATTAGCATGTAAGTAATCAACATTGATTTGAACCCTGGCTAGCTACAACACCTCCTAGCTGTGTGATCTTGGGGAAAATTTCTGTGATGGTTAATATGGAGTGTCAACTTGATTGGACTGAAGGATGTAAAGTATTGTTCCTGGGTGCATCTGTGAGGGTGTTGCCAAAGGAGATCAGTGGACTGGGAGAGGCAGATCCACCCTCAGTCTGGGTGGGGACCATCTAATCAGCTGCTAGTGTGGCTAGAATAAAGCAGGCAGAATAATGTGGAAGGACTTGATTTGCTGAGTCTTCTGTTCCTCACCTTTCCCCATGCTGGATGTTTGCTGCCCTCAAACATCGGACTCCAAGTTCTTCAGCTTTTGGACTCTTGGGCTTACAAGCCCTCTGGCCTTCAACCATAGACTGAAGGCTGTACTTTTGGTTTGCCTACTTTTGAGTTTTTGGGACTCAGACTGGCTTCCTGGTTCCTCAGCTTGCAGACGACCTATTGTGGGACTTTACCCTGTGATCATGTGAGTCAATTCTCCTAATAAACACCCTTTCATCATATATACATCTATCCTATTTGTTCTGTCCCTCTAGAGAACCCTGACTAATACAATTTCTTAACCTCTCTGTGCCTCGTTTTTTGTGTATTTAAAATGAGTGCCAGCCACAGTGGGTTATTATAAGTTTTAAACGAGTTAATACAGGTGAAATCCTAATATACTTGGCACATAACAGGATCTCAATAAATATGGGAAACATTGCTCAAAGGGTAGAAACTTTTCATTATAAATTATGGAGATCTCATGTACAGCCTGGTGACTGTAGTAAATAATAGTGTATAATACTCTATCATCTACTTGAAATTTGATAAGAGAGTAGATTTTTGTGTCCTTAACACACACACACACACACACACACACACGTAACTGTGAATGGTGATGAATGTGTTAAATAGTTTTACTGCAGTAATCATTATATAGTATATATATACATCAAATTATCATGTAATAACTGAATATATACACTTTTTCTCAAATATGCTGCAATAAAAATATACATGTAGCTATATATATATAATCTACCTTTATATTTATTGCTTATATATATATTATTTATATAATATTTAAATCTGTCAAATGGGCTGACCAGTGCTCTCATCCATTTTCCTGATATGCACTTACCTAAAGCAAAGCTGCCTAAGGGAAATAAAATACCATAAATTTTGATTCACAATGAAATTGCATACCTAATTTCCTCCATTTCTAAAATGGGGTAAGCTAGAAAATATCAACTTAAACATAGTTGAGGCAAAAAAATGTAACACTGCCATACTAAGTGTATACATTAGTTGTAATGTGCATGGCATTTTCAGAAATTATAAAATGTAGGAAAAGCTATCTAAGGATTAAGTGAAATTGTAATTCTCTCCTGAAGCCTTCAGAGAACTCGTGGGAAAAAGGGAAGTTTCTCTGAGGTGCTTTCAAACCCATCACTATAGCTAAGTGGTTTCTGAGTTGCTTCTGGGGCAGGACAGGCCAGCTTGGAGGAAAGGGTGGTGAGTGTAAATTCATTCACACATTTGAGTTCCTCACAGATTTGATCTTGGGGCCCTGTGTTTGCAGTTATGTGGAGTGTGTTTGTTGCAGGCTGGAGCTAGTGTTAGCCTAAGGGAGGCCTAGGAGAGGAACGCTCCTCCCACAGAGCTGGCACTCTGCTTGGCTGTGCTAACAGAAAGTATTGATGCGGCCATCATTTGCTGTCTCATAGAGAACATTTGCTTCGTGTCTATTCATTGGTCTCTTCTTCCTTCGTCTCACCTCACAGCCTATTCATTGCCACTGAAAGTGATTCAGATTATCAAGACCCATTTTCTATACAGCGCTTCCCAAAGTGACATCAGTAGACCAGTGCCAGTAAGAAAACTGTTTCCAGTCTGATAAGGTGAGTAGAGAAATTGAGAGTGTTCAGACATTTTATAGCAAATTAACCTAGCCATGAAATCCTAGTAGATGATCAATGACCTCATCTCACTGAATAGGGTAGGGAAAGTTTCAGATATTGTGTTCTGCCCATGGCGAGGTGCATAGAGGGCAAGCTACCCACTGCTCATATGCGGTGGCACCACATACTAGCCTGCAGTGGGCTGAACATTAAACAACAAAACAAAGCAAACAATTAAAAAGACTAGCCCATCATCACAGATAGACTGAGAATATTGTTCTAAAAGCTAGTTATTTTTATATAGAAGTATATATTGTATCTGACCTTCCAGCAGCTGCCACCATGTCATGGAAAGGCCTTGGAACACTAACCTGGGACCGAGAGTTCCCAGCTCAACTAGCTGAGAATGATTAATGTTTATAGTTCATTTGTATTTGACATTGTTCTATAAACCAAAATATAATGCTGTATCAAAACTGTCTAGATGTGGACAAGTATGGATTGCCTACTTCTTTACTATATGAAAATTATGGTTTGAAGCAAGTTTTAAAGGAACTGTGGAGTGTAGACATACATCAGCATACTTCTGTGGTGTTCAGTATTAATCAGAACATATGTTGTCTTGTGGCATCACTGGTCTTACTTCCAGTGTGAAGCCTTTCTGGGCTGTCCTTCCTATGTTTAGGAACACTTTTGGTGTTAAGAAATAAGTATTTCCTGCCAGAGCTCCTAGAAGTTTTTCTTTATCAAAGCAAAGTGATAAAATGTTTTCTTAACAGTCATTCATTTCAAAGGGCAATTTCTTTATTGCTTGACCTTCTAACTCTCTCATAGTTAGACGATGACAATGTATCTTAATTAAAACAAAAGTTTACTTGATTTAGATTGAGCAACTATATCAAAGGTCTTTCCCTTCTTTCTCTTCAGTAATCTTGTAACATTCCTTAAATTTCTAACTATAGCTGACAAAATTGTTTTTAATGTAAAATTCTTACATTTCTCCCCTATGGAATTATATGTGTGTGTGTGTGTATACAGTTTGAATAGACAAACTGCTTTAACATTGTTTTTCAGAGTCACTTGCAGTATCTATCTGTTTCTGCACCCTCTCTGTTGTATGTACCTTGAAAGTTACTACAAGTTGAGCATCCCTAATCAGAAAATCTTCAAACCATAATGCTCAACAATCCCAAACATTTTGATTGCCAACTTGATGCTCAGAGGAAATGCTCATTGGAGCGTACTGGATTTCAAATTTTAAGATTAGAGATGCTCAATCAGTACACATTTCTGCAAATACAGTCATGTGTCAATGAAGGGGCTACATTCTGGGAAATATGTTATCAGGTGATATCATCATTATGTGAAAACCATAGGGTGTACTTATGCAAACCTAGGTTGTATAGCCTACTACACACCTAGCCAATATTATTCCCTACCCGTAAACCTTCCATTACCTTCTCACTTCCTACAGAAGAAGCTCTAGACTCTTCAGGGACTGGGCTCCCCTAAATGGCTTTTCTAATTTTATTTTCCACCAAATCCTGCCTTATCTTATGTTCTAGTCCCACAAATAATGAATACGTGCCTTGCTCTTTCACATTCTAGGCCTTCAATTATATTCACCCCTCAACCTATAATGCCTTTTCCTTTATTCTTACCCTTTTGTGCTCCAGTCCTACATCCTTCTTGGTTCCTGCCATG
This sequence comes from Piliocolobus tephrosceles, assembly GCF_002776525.5. Lineage (NCBI taxonomy): Eukaryota > Metazoa > Chordata > Mammalia > Primates > Cercopithecidae > Piliocolobus > Piliocolobus tephrosceles. The sequence continues at coordinate 34,920,175 of NC_045435.1, read as the reverse complement.
TAGAATGAGCTGTACCTCTGTCGGGCCTCCATAGGCATTCCTTGTACCTCAGGCTAGTTCTTGTTTCATTCTGTCATATTTTCTAATTAGTTGTTCTGAGACTGTCCTGATGAAATCACATGTGTTTTGAGAGCAGGGGAATTGTAGCATTCTTCACTTCTCCAACACAAGCATGATGTCTTGGTGGCATCTGGCTTTCCATGTTGGTAGAATGATTGAATATGGGTGACACAGGAGCAACTAACGAGATTCAGCCCAAGCTGTAACATACCATGTTCTCCATACTACTCTGTTTGCTACCTGGTTCTTCACTGCAGTGGCTGCCTGCTCAACAGTGGGGACCCTAGTCCTTTCCTGAACAATCAACCACCTGTACTTTTAAAAATCATGATGAATTGCTTGCGTTTTCTCATGTTAGATTTATAGCAATACTTTTCTTAGAGCTTCTTCTGATGTCTCTTCAATCCCTTCCTCCATTTTAGTGAAAGTTTGGTCTTTTATAATATTTGAAAATATTGTATGTTTGTAGAACTTATAGCAGTAAAGTGAATAAACTTCAGCCAAAGAGCAGGAATTCCATGTTGAGGTCAGAGAAAGTATGGAATGTTGTTCTTTATCCATACATCACTGTGGCAAGAATCCAAGATATTTTGTAAATGGCCCAAGATCAATAGTAACAAGTGGCCTGAGAGATCATATACTAAGACTTTCTAGAGGCAGTTGCAAAATGTGATGTTGATAGTTATAATCAGAGTTTTCCCAATTTCCTATTATCGGTAGTTATGCTATTAATATATTTTTCATTGAGTGGCTTTTCTTTAGTGTTTATAATTTAGAAGGAACACATTCAAAAGCTTCCTAATAATGTTTTTGAATTATTTTTGCAGGTTTGATGTTAAACTGAGAAACTACATTTTCTTTTGTTTGGCTTCAAATGCTTTGATTTCCTTGTGTGAGATGGGTTTGCTTTATCATATTTTACACTTTTATTCTTGTATTTATTTCACACTGTACTTTTCTTTCATGAAAATTGTTGCAGAATTACAGGATTCTTGGTTTAATATCTGTCTCCCCTGCTAGACCATAAGCTCTAGGAGGACAGGACAATGTGTGGCCTGTTCATCCCTGTCTTAGTAACTAGCCAGTGCCTGGCACACGTGTATCAGTGCTCAGTAAGTATTTGTTGATTAAACAAATGAATCTATTATGTATTCATTATCTATTTTCTACTGTCTACCATCATTCCCCCATGTAATTTTGAACAGAAATGAAGAAAACTGGCCGCTTGTCTATGTGAATCTTGTGTCCACCCTGATGTTTTGTTTTGAATCTGCAAAATCAGAGGTACTTTAGTCAGTTTCAGTCTGGAGGCAGAGCCATTTTGAGTCATAGAGAACAGCTTTACAATACGATGACCCAACACAGTTGAAGGGTTAAATTATGGGAAAGAAAATCACTCAGCTACATGCTACTGTAGCATTGGGTGAGGGATTGATTTAAAAAGTGTTTACATTCAATCCTTTATTTCCTCCTTTGCTATAACTCTCTATCATCGTTTACTTATTTATTTCATGACTCCCTGGGTTATTATTTCAGCTTTACCCCAGATTAGGGGTAGAGACTAGGATCATAACATATCTTTTTCTCCTCCTAAGTGTAAGAAGTGCTCATTGGAGCTACTTTATGGGTACAGCAGAATAGAGACTGGGAATGCAGGTTGGGCATCTCTTCTTAACAATATGGACTCAGGACACCATAAAGTCAATGGAAGGATAAAATGAGAGCACAATACTTTCAAAAAAGCTCCTTATAGTTTATGTGTTCAACAAATATTAAGTTGCTGTTATACACAAGACATTGTTCTAAATACTTATAGTTTAATGCTTACAATTAACTTTAGTTAACCACAGATTAAAAATACTTATCAGTATCGATACTGGATAAGTTTTAGTGTTAATTACTAATCCCTCTTTCTAGTGGACACTGAAGCTAAGAATGGCTACTCATTTTCTTTCCTGCTGTGCATCCTCTTCTTTTTTACCTTCAAGTTATTCTTCCTTGGCCAGAGCTAAAAACTGTTGGTCCATGCCAAATTGGACAGTTATTGGTAGCAAAATTGGTTGTGCTCCCTGGAGAAATCTCTTGCTCCTTATGTTACTACTCAAAGGCCAGTCCCTTGTATACTCAAAGCTCAAGCCCGATGCAGCTCATATTCCTTCCATCGTTATGCTGTTGTTACCAGCTGATTGTATACCACTTTCTGTAATGCAGTACATTAGAAATTATGGCTACTTTTTATGCAACTCCTCCTAGAAATAAAAAGATCATTTTTATAATAAAGGAGCTGTCTTGAAGGTAGTGTTTTTTAATTTTTAAACTTAAATTTCTTTGTATAGTTTTAAGGCGGAAAACAAAAGAGCTCTTTCTGCTGAGAACTGCGTGAAAAACTATTTCTCCATTTCTCTAAAGCCCTTTCCTACTGAACATTTCTAATCTTTCACTACAAGTGCATTCTTTCTGAGAGATGGCTCATCTCTTGGACTATTTGTCTGAGAGATTTGTGAGAGATTTCTGCCACTGACCAAGGCAGAAATTTGCTTTTGAGCTTTTTCCCACTTCCCATGTAAACACCAATTTTCTGTCACTTTGTAAATTATATTTCATCTCTCTCTCTCTACCATAGTGATATATATGCCACATAGGTAAGTTCTTCAAACCTTTACATTCCAGGTAAAAAATGATCCTGGACCCATGTGGTTGTTTCCCTTCTTTCCTGTGTTTGAAAATAAAGCATAATGTAAAGGGGATCATTTGGGAAGTAGACCCAGTGTCTAGTGTCATTATAGACAAAATATCAACCTAGGTCTTCATCTGTTTCATTAGGGAGTGTGACGTTAATTTTGTGTGTCAATCTGACCAGGCTGCAGTGAGATATTTGGTTAAACATTACTCTGGATGTGCCTGTGAGGGTGTTTCTGGATGAGATTAACGTTTGAGTCACTAGACTGAGTAAAGTACGTTTCCCCCACCCCATGTAGGTGGGCCTCACCCAATCTGTTGAAGGCCAGAATATAACAAAAGTCTGAATGAGGAAGAATTTGCTCTCTCTGCCTGTCTTTGAGTTGGGACATGGGTTTTGTCTTGCCTTTAGACTCTGTCTTGGCCTGGAATGTCTACCATCAGCTCCTCTGGTTCTCAGGCTTTTGGACTCAGCCTGAAATTATATCATTGGTTCTCCTGGGTCTTCAACTTACTAACTGCAGAGCTGGGGACTTCCTAGCCTCCATAATTGTGTGAGTCAATTCCTTATAGTAAATTTCTCTCTATCAATCAATGTAACATATATTATAATTCATATCTATATTCCTTTGGTTCTGTTTCTCTGCAGGACCCCCATAGAGGAAGCATAATTTAGAAAGTCACAGAAAGTATTACTGGTTCATTCTGATGAATTCATTTTGATGTATCAATTCAGTTCATCGCCTATTTATTAAGCATCTGCTAGATTCAAAGCAATGAAATGTGCTAAGTGCTGCAAGGACCATAAAGATAAAGGAGTGTCCAGCTCTACAGCAAGTTTTTAAACTTGCTCTTAAATTATCATAAGGCAGGGGTTTTTAAGAGCCTTGAAAGGGATGCTCTTCAAATGCTTGGAAATTTTGGTGGAAGAGGAAGAGACTTTGGTCATGTAGTGTGGGGAAAGCTTTATAAAGGAGGCAGCACAAGTGAAGCTCAGTTCTCTAATGTCACTCAATTTCCCAACTATTGTCCTTCTTCTCTTATTTATATGCAAACAACCCTGAACTCCCCTGATTGGTATTGCAGGACATATTAAAATCATGAAGGTACTATTCTTAATAAAGGCTTAATACTCATTCAATCAAATAACATAGCATCAAAACAAATAGAGCAAAAACTATCAATGGGAAGTAGACTGAAACATATTAGTACAAGTAGATTTTAAATAACTTTTTCCTCAGCGCATCAGCAAATTAAGTGGACAAATGAGTAAGTAAAGATGCAGAAGACCTAGAAAACATAATTAACAATGTAGCTGTAACTGATACAGCTACATCAATCTACAGTGCACCATACTCTGAAAACAGAGAAACAATCTTCTTAACAAGTGCTGTGAAACATTTACAAAAGTAGAATTATATTAGGTCCTAAAGAGACATTCTAAAATTTTTTAAAACCATAGAAAACATTCTCAGAATCCAACACAATAACATTAAAGATTAATTAACAAACTAGAAAACAAAGATTTCTGCCATTAGTAAACTAAGACCTCTTTCTTAAACACTTTTTAGGTTAAAAATGAACTCAAAACTGAAAGTGGAGAATATCCAGAAAATTAACATAATAAATTGTGTATCAGAATATGAGGAATGTAATTAAAGCTAAGCTAACCAAATTAAAAAAACAAGTGATCTTAAATATTTATAATAATGCTCTCTATGAAAGTAGAAAATACTAAAAACTCCTAAGTAAAATAGAAGAAAAGAGCTAATAAAAATAAATTCAGAAATGAAGAAAGTCCTAAGCGGGAGGATTGCATGGGCCCAGGGGTTTGAGACCAACCTAAGCAACATAGTGAGATACTGTCTCTAGAAAAAATACAAAAGAAAAAATTCGCAGGGCATGGTGGTGTGCACCTGTACTCCCAACTGCTCAGGAGGCTGAGGTGGAAGGATTGCTTGAACCCAGGAGCTGCCGTGGGCTGTGATTGTGCCACTGCACTCCAGCCTGGGTGATAGAGTAAGACCCTATCTCAGAAAAAAAAAAAAGAAAAAGAAAAAGAAATTAAGAAAGTCATAAAGAGAAAAACAATGGAACTAATAAATTCAAGAACTGTATTATAAATAAAAACATTAAAATAACAATCAACTAACCTAATAAAGATAAGCAGTAAAGAAAATACCATTTGTAAATATTTCCTTGAGGAAATATAAAAGCAGGTTCTGCAAAGAGTGATGCTGCAGGTTCAGTTTCTAGGGTCTGTTTTGTTGCGATGTTCATTACTATGGTTTCTTGTTTTGACTTGCAGCCTTTACATTGTCTTCCTTTCAAATAGGTGACACTATTTCCTCTTGTGAATGAAGAGCTTGATTGTCTATGCAGCACAGGAATTGAATTGTGGATCTTAGTCTCTGGGGGCTTCAGGAACCATTGTCTAACTCTCCTCCTGCCTGTTCCTCCCCTCTAATACTCCATGGTGAGGGTGACAAAGCGAGAAAACCCTGGATTAGGGGTCATGCTACCTGAGTTATATTAATAGTTACATTTCTGCTACAAATTTGGGTATTCTCAGGTCAAAGCCTCTTGGAACCCCTGTTTTCTCTTCTGCAAGATAATGAATTTGGATTTGATGATTTCTGAAGTCTCTTACACGGATCATATTTTGGATGCAATATCTTTTGATTCTTGGTGTCCTGTTCTCTGTAACTTCTGTGGTTACTAATACTTGGTTGCCCCGCCCTCTACTATCTTCCACCTTAGGGGAGCGTCATGTCATCAGCCGGAGGACGCAGCGACCTCAGATTTTTTTGGCAACTTTGCTAATGCTGGCTCTCAAAATTTCAGCAATTAATTCTTTCCTTGAACATCTGTACCAAATTATTTTTTATTTGGTATTGTTGTGCTGATTGACAGTGAGTTCATTAAGAACTGAGCCAAACTCTTAAGCACTTCTTTTTCACACCAGGAAATATATTATTATTTTTTTATTGAATCCTACTTTAGTCAGTCCATTTTCATTCAAGTTCAGAGCTACCAGGATTGATAAGAATGGCCATCCATTCCAGATTGTGTTTTTGCCATATCTAAAGGAAGGTATTAAATATATTATGTATTTGGAGTTTTCTCAGAGGTAATTTACAGACAGTAGATATGCTACCAAAAGGTTTAAAAAAACAAAATAACCATGGCCAAAAAACAAAAACAAAAACTCAACCTTCCACAGAACCTTTTCTCTCATATCCATAAAACTGTTGGGTAATTCTTGGAGGAGGCAAATTTTGCTGACGTTGATCTACAAAGGAAGTAGTTCCTTACGAGGTCAGAATATGCAGTAACACACAATAGCTCTTCCCCCAAGATCAGGTCTGCTTACTTGGATACTTATTCATCTGCCTGTGCTGAGCAGCCTGCAACCCTGTCCTATTATTATTACTGATGCTAATCAGTCTCTACTGAGCACAGGTCAGAACCAGGACAGAATGCCAGCTCCAGTCTGCAAGGCATCACCTTTTGTGAGCCATTAAAGAGTGTTCATGAATAAACAAAAGCAGAAAAAAGAAAGGAGAACTCAGTTTGCATTTGGAGAGTGAGATAGTAAATAGAGAATAGAAAATAATTTACGTACATAAAAAAAGAAATTACAAAATTCATTCAAACTTACATGCTGAAATTTACCTTCCTTGTTCTTCCTGACTGGATCGAATGTCAGGGAGTGAGTGATGCACTAGGCTTCCGGGTGAGGCTGTTGCTTGCTCAGTGTTGGAATTGCACTTTCCTTTTTCTTTTACTACCTGTGTAAGTGTAGCCACATAGCTACTTAGTGTGACTGAAGAGGGGATGGGGAGACTCCTCCAATCAGTAATGTCTGTGAGATTGTTGGTATTGAATTTTCCTCCTGAATGACACAATTTAAGTGGTTCTTGACAGGAATTTTCTTCTTGATGACAATTTACTTCTGATTGCCTGGACATCTCACAGCCACTGGCAGGAGAGACGGGCACCTGCAAGGAGAAGCTCAGAGTGTCTCCAGCTCCATTGCAATCTTTCCCCACTAGGATGCTCTTACGCTGCCTCCATGAGGGGCCAGGTGGCAGCAAAGGAGAAGGGTTACAAAAGTGGCAGGCCTGTTTGCTGTGGACCCTTGATCCAATCAGCTTGGCAACTCTGGAAATTCCTGATATGTTAATTGGCTTATCAGCATCATTATCATCATCATCCTTATTATTATACTTCGAGATAGGCCTGTATAATCCCAAAGATACACAGATAGAAAGTGAAAATGTTTTTAATCATCTGAAGAGTTTGCTTGCAGGTCACTAAACATGAGAATGACTGATGAATCATGCTTCATTCTGCCCATTTTCATCCAAGTTTAGAGCTATTATGTTTAATAAATAAACATGAGAATAACTGATTCAAATGTCTGAGTGTTATGCAAAGCAGGTTTTAGATACAGATTTCTAGACTGGTGACTAACTGGGAGAAGGAGACAGGGCTCAGAAGACTGATTTCCTTGACACTTTTTGGTTAGGATAGAGAAGCAGAGATTAAACCATCAGGAACATCGGAGACCCTCTTTGCTTTGCTTTTTTGGACAAGACAATGAAAATATTTACTTATAATGTATACTTTACTTTCAATGGAAACTTGAGGCAGCCCAAATTGAAACATGCAAAATAGTAGCATTAAAATGTAGACAGAGAACTCAGAAATTTAGATGAAGAACAGAAGGAGTTTTACTGAAATACAGTTAATGCAACTGAACACTAAACTTGGTTTTGATCAAAAGTCAATAATAATAATAGTAGCTATAAAGATATTAATAATAGTTACCATTACTTTGTACCAAGTGTTTTTATGCATTATTTCTAATCTTTGCAACAACTTCACAAACAACAACAAAAAAATCCAGAGGCTCAGAAAAGACAAATAATTTTACAAGAGCCACAGACACAGTAAGTGATGGAGCCAAGATTCAGATTCAGAACTTCCTGAGTTCAAAGCCCATATGTGATACAACATGTCTTTGCAGGACATGTTCCTGGGCTCTACAGGGCAAGTTACTGAGACATAAGATGCCTGATGGCCCTAGTAAAGACCCAGTATTGGAGAGAATTACCCAGTCCTACAGCTACTCACCAGGGAGTTGCCTTGGAATGTTGATTGCATGTTTGTCAGAGGAGGATTTTTGGTATACATACTGGTTCAATTTCTGAAAAGCCCCTTAGGAAATGAGCTTCCAGGGTCTATATTCCTATTGCAGAAACTGTTAAAACAGAGCCACCTAAAATATAGCTTTTTTGTTTAATTTTTTTTTTTAACCACTCTATAAAGGAAGTCCCAGTTGCCCTGTACTAAGATTGGAAGAAAGGCTCATAGTTTGGCACAAAGACCTGAGCAAAAGGAAGCTGACCCTGGGCCTGGCCACCTGATGCCACCATCCAGATGGCAGAGCAGACTCATGCTCCTCATGCTAGAAACTAGGATTATGGTTAACTAGGAGTCTGGGACTCTTGGTGGCATCTTTTTTTGTGAACAAAAATATACATAAATGGTAAGTATATTTGTAGCTGTAAGAGTCTCTGCTCTGTAATAACCATGTTAATGTTCTCATAAAAAGATATGGGGCAAGAGCAAAGTGACAGAAAGGCTGATTAGCATTTTATGACAGAATTAAGCTGCATGACAAATAACTCACTGGTTTTATACCCTAGCAAATTCTACTTTCAAATGCTGGAGGTGCTGGAATGTTTTTGTTCATTTATTTGTTTTTTCTATTTAACCATGAAACCGTCCAGAGCAATTTGTAGGAAAATGGAATACAATAGTAATAGTAAATATGATTGGTGCTAATATTTATTAATAATCTCTTCTAACATTTCTGTAAAAATTACTCTTTTTTTTTTTTTTTTGCTACTGGATTTCCAAGTCTATATTGGTTTAGAAGTGGAGGAAAATGTTCAGACCACTACTCGTCAATCTTTTCATGTGATAGATTTTACAAAATTCAACAATTCTGCCATGAGTTCTCCCTAACTTTGGGGAAACCACACTGAGGTCATTAATTCTGTGAGTGTTACAGGGGAAGTGACTTCTACTTTGTCCAAAGTGCCAGATTCTAGATTGAGAACTCCCTTTATACTTGCAGTTTTGTTACAGATAAAGAATGGGGCTGGGCAAGGTGGCTCACACCTGTAAACCCAGCACGTTGGGAGGCCAAGGCGGGCAGATCACCTGAGGTGGACAGTTCGAGACCAGCCTGACCAACATGGAGAAACTCCGTCTCTACTGAAAATGCAAAATTAGCCAGGCGTGGTGGTGGGCACCTGTAATCCCAGCTACTCGGAAGACTGAGGCAGGAGAATCGCTAGAACCCAGGAGGAGGCAGAGATTGCAGTGAGCCGAGATTGTGCCATTGCACTCCAGCCTGGGCAACAAGAGTGAAACTCCATCTTAAAAAAAAAAAAAAAAAAAAGAATGGGGAAAGGCGGAAAGAGGCAGAAGAGACACCTTGCTCAATTCAGCAAAGCATTAGTTATTGTTGCTTGGAAATGATTCAACAGCTGGTTTTCTCATCTACAGATGAGAAATGGCAGCTTTCCTTAATTGCTGGTGCTAGTGGTAGATGATAATATTAGTTCTCATTTACTTCATTAAGAGTATAATATTAATATATCAAAATTACCAACACAAAGTAAAAAGATGAAGAAAAAAAAAAAGAAAGAAAGAAACGTGCCGGGCAGCTGGAGATACAAGAAGACAATCTAGTCCCTGACCTCCAACAATTCAATCCATTTGGAAAGCCAAGATGATTGAGGAAAACTATTAATGAGCAATGCAGGGTGATATAATAAAGTGCTTTAGGATGTGGATAAAAATTATGTAGTCACTGTGGTCTTGATTGCATCTGTAATTTAGATTGATAACATTTTATACATTCTACCTGCTGACAAACATTTATTGGATTGAGAGTCAAGAGATTCTAGTCTGGTTGCCACTTTGTATGACTTTGAATAACCTACTTAACATATATAAATATATATGTAATATTATAATATATAAATGTATATTTTATTAACATATATAATTATATATATATATATTTCTGGATAAGACAAAGAAGATGAGATTAGATGATCTCCAAAGATCCTTTCTGTTCTAAAATTTTATGAGTTAATGATTCTGGCTACTATCACTAAGATGATTTTAATTTTTTTCCATAAAGCCTGTGAGGTTCAGAGACTTGCAAAGTGCTTCTCCTCCAAGGTAACAGGGTCTACCAATCTTTTCTGATGAGTAAGGTCCCAGGGTTCCAGTCCCCAGGGGTTTTAGGCCTGGATAAGGGTGGGGGCTGGAATGGCCCTTTGTTTCAGAGTGTACAGTGAAGGCACCATCCCAGGACTACATTGGAATGAAGAGTCTAGGAGTTCGGTCAGCCGTAATATCGATTTGCAAGGACTAGACAAAGATTAAAAACTAACGGAGGGGCAAACTCAGAAATAGCAAAACTGAGATGAGGGTCAGACACAGAATCTGAAGAGATGATCTGAGCTTGAAAGTATGAGCACAGGGTGAAGAGGAAGCTATTAATTTTAAAGACAGATGACAGATTCTCCTTCACAGACTCGCTATATAGCAGGCATCTTCACCCACTACTTCATATGAACTTGGCTTTCTCCTGCAAAGGTAAGCCCATGAATTCATTTATGTTCTCTTGCCTTATCTCTTCCTCGGACAAAAGCAGGTCTTTGAAGTGGTAGTTGGCTAGGCCGAGCATATAGCTTTGCTGTGAAAACTTCTCAACTGTCTCCTGCAGGTCTCTTTTTCACTCAATCCACGCTCCATCCTACTACTAGCATAGTGATTTTTCTACAGTATATTATCTCTGACCTTTCCACTCCTCTGCCTGGGAAACTTGATAGCTATCTTTGTCAGAACTTAAAACTTTAAGATCTTCTACAATATGGCTTCAACTTGCTTTTTCAACTGTATTGGTCACTTCTACCATAATTATGCCTCTTGATGTTTCTCAAATATACACCGTCTTTCCCCACTATCGTGCCTTCATTCATGATGATTCTCTTTCCTGGAATGCCTTTTCCCTGTCAAAATTCTACCTAAGCTCCAATCCAATCTCAGGAACCTCTTCAGAAGTTCTCCCATCAGATATAATCTTTCTGCCCTTTGAATTTCCATGGCCAATTTCCCCTACTTTTTTGAATTTATTATTTCTACCTTATATTTTGCTTATTTCAGTACTTATCATCCCTGTACCACAAAGTCGTGGTCTCTTTTGGGGAGGAACCACGTGCCCCCAGCACCTCACATAGTGTCTGATACGTGATGAGCAGACTTAGTTGTCTGTTGAGATCCTGATACAGGCTGGGAAGTGGGTAGACATTAAAAAAAAAAAAAAAAAAAAAGACAGACAAAAATCATGTAAAATCAAGAAGTGTTTCTACTCTTTTTTCTTGGCATTATATATTCATTTATGCAACATACATTCCCCCTCCATCCCACTGCCAAACGTGCTGTTGTTGCCTATGAAACATAAAGCAATCTAGGATAATGGATTTTATCATCATTTTTTACAATTATGAAACATAGGCAAACAAGTGCAACCCTATCTTGAATTGTTAATACTTTAATTGGAATAACTCATTTGAACTGCCCAAGCAATTGTGTTAAAATCCATGTGTCCATTTCAAGCAAATTACTGGAATGCAAGGGTTTCAAATGAATGAAAATATACCCTTCTTTCTTCTCTTTCTCCTCCAGGGAGATATTCCTTTTTTTTTTTTCTGGCATAAATAAACCAACTTGTTTAAGTTAACCTCATAACTCTCATTTTAAAGACTTTTTTATTTTTTAATTTATTTTTATTTTTTGAGGTGGAGTTTCACGGGAGGCTGAGGCAGGAGAATTGCTTGAACCCAGGAGGCGGAAGTTGCGGTGAGCCGAGATCGCGCCACTGCATTCCAGCCTGGGCAACAAGAGTGAAACTCCACTCCCAAACACAAAGAAAAGGAAAAAAAAAGAAAGAAAGAAAGAAAGAAAGAAAGAAAGAAAGAAAGAGATGGAATTTTGCTCTTTTCGCCTAGGCTGTAGTGCAATGGTGCTATCTTGGTTCACTGCAACCTCCGCTTCCCAGGTTTAAGTGATTCTCCTGCCTCAGCCTCCTGAGTTGCTGGGATTACAGGTGTGCACCACCATGCCTGGCTAATTTTGTATTTTTGTAGAGACGGGGTTTCACCATGTTGGCCAGGCTGGTCTCAAACTCCTGACCTCAGGTGATCTGCCCGCCTCGGCCTCCCAAAGTGCTGGGATTACAGGCATGAGCCACCAAGCCCAGCCTTAAAAACAGCTTTCCTTCATCTTTGTGGCTTTTATTTTTGGCCCCCATGCTGTACTCCCAAGTGCCCCAGGCAGTGTAATGTAACTGTGGATAACTTCTTTAATCAGACTGGCTTCAAATCTTACTTCTGCAGGATCACTAGCCCTGTGACCCTCTACTAGTTAATCTCTCTCTGCTGTATTTCCCTATCTGTAAAATGAAGATGATGATAATTGGGTTGTGGTTGAACAATGAAGTGAGTTAATGTCTGCAAGGCACTTAGCACAGGGCCTGGTATGTAAGTATTGGCCATGAGAACTCTTGTTGATTGTTAAGCTTAGAACTGAACTAGTCTTTTAAAGCTGTGGAAACTCAAGTGTCACATGGCTATTTTCTGGTTAAATTGAGATCCATGCTGATCTCTAGACTGCCTTTCCAAGTTTTTCCTACACAGAGCCACCTCTCCATCTTGTATCTGTGCAAGGTTTCATTTTGTGTTTTCATTCCCTGATGTACCACTATCCCCTAGTTCACACGGAGACTTCATTAGACTCTGACGGGTAGCTTCTTTTATTGTCTTAGATTGAGAATAGTAATGGCTAATATCCCATGTTGTACTTTGGTAGAGGCTGAGAGGAAAATTTCCACCATAAATGGCACTGTGCTATTTGTTAGAGGCATATTGAAACTTTTTTACCTTTCCCTATTGCATTCAGGGAGAAGAGGCAGGGCCTGGCGGAGGAGCAGTTTGATTTGAAAGAGCAAATTCTAACAACAGCAGAGAGACTGGGGGAAGAGCTGTTAGGCAGCCTTCCAAACATACCATACTGTTGATTCTAACAGTAAAGGGGCTCTCTTCCTAATCACTCACTTTATATTTCCAAGCTCTCTTGACAACGGCAGTGGAGATGAAGGCTGCTATTACAGATGTGGCTTGTGCATTAGAGTTAGCCAACTTGTAAACTCCTGAGATTAAAAGCAAATTAGGAAAACATGTATGTGACTCGCGCTTCTTGGGAAGCTTTTTACTCCCGTCAAGAGGTAAAAATAGTAAAGTTAATACATACTCGTTCATTTGATTCCAGTCAAGAGTGAAACCAAACTAGATCGGAGGCTCTTTGTACCTTTGACCCAGCACAGAGCTGGGCCCATGGTGGGCACTGAATAAGTGTTAGTTGACTCCGAGATGCCTTGCCATTAGCCATTTGGATTGTCTGATGCGGAACAATTTTCTTTCTTTTATTTATTAATAGTTCCCAAGTTGTCACCAATTCAGTGTGCATTCTGGTACAGTTTAATCAGTTTTTAAAAGATAAATGACATTTGCTTTTTCCTGGACACAGTCCCTTTTCTTATGTAATCAAAACAGTGACAAAAAAGCAATGGCCCTTTTTGTTAGAATATCATATTGAAATTTCATTTCTTATTCATATATATTACCAACCTTCATTTTATCGGTCACTCCCCAATCCCTTTCAGCCTATTTTTCATTTCTGGTGAATATTTGTGTTTTGGAATAATTTTTCCTAAGATGAGTATATCTTAGTTTATATACAGTTTGCATTCCTTTCAAGTTCAAACTCTTCTTTTCTTTATACATTTAAAGCTTTAGGACTTTGTTTTCCCTCCTTAAGAAGTTTTCATCATGTGCAATGTTTTCCCATTCAGTCTTATCAGCATCACTGATTAATAATTTCTTCCTATTCCCAGAGCATGTAACTATGAGCACAAGCATAGGCTCTGAGAACGCACTTGGCAAATACTTATTAATTTATTGAGTCATCAGTTGACGGTGTTATTAGATTATTTCCACAGTGAAAACAGTGCAAATTTTCAGATGCAAACTATTAAGAAGGTGGTACTCTGAGAATGGTCCCATCTGCCTTTATTCATTAAAATTCATAGTATTATTTGCTGTGATTCTTTTGCAACGTCATGATGCCTGCTTCTGATTTCTGGGATAAGGAAGGGTGAAAAATGAGTGAAATTTGGTGGAAAGAAAGAAGGTTTGAGATGAATCAAGGTACATTCACAAAGTGATGAAGGGCCAGGACTAGGGTCAGTATTTCCAAACTAAAGACTGTTCAAACTAAAAAACTCTACTCATTCAGATTGGCCTTGACAGCTTGGCAGAGGAAAGGAATGCTTTTCTGTTTTTATTTTATTTTATTTGTTTGTTTTTTGATTTTTTTGGAGACAAGGTATCTCTTTGTTGCTCAAGCTGGAGTACAGGGGCACAATCTCAGCTCACTGCAACCTCTGCCTCCCAGGTTCAAATGGTTCAATGGTTCTTATGCTTCAGCCTCCTGAGTAGGTACAATTACAGGCATGTGCCACCACACCTGGCTAACTTTTGTATTTTTAGCAGAGACGGGATTTTGCCAGGTTGCCCAGGCTAGTTTTGAACTCCTGACCTCAAGTGATCCATCCACTTCGGCCTCCCAAAGTGCTGGGATTACAAGCATGAGCCACCCCACCTGGCTCAAAGAAGGGGTTTTAGAGCCAAACTGCTTGGATTGGTGTATCAACTCAGTAACCTATTAGGCATATGGTCTTGGACATGCAGTTAAACTTGTTTTGCTCCTCCCTTGTCTCCTTCTCCTCTTCTTCCTTCTCCCTTCTCCTCCTTCTCCTCATTTTCTTTTTCTTAGGAGGGGTTGTTGGGACCTAGCTCATTAATAAGCAGACTATATCTGAGTTGTTGTGTGTATTTTTTAAAATTATGAGATATTTCAACCATAAAGAAAAGTAGACTGATACAATAAAATTCATGGGCACTCCAGCTACTTTGTTTAATTTTAACATTTTGTATGTTTGTTTCACATATTTTTTTAAAAAAAGAAATAAAACATAACACATTCAATTTTAGTCTACTGTGTTCTCCTTGACCACATTTCCTCTTCCTTCTTGAACTTTGCATTTATCCCTTTTGTTGTATCCCTTCAGGATTCTGTAAAAACACGTAGTGTTGTTTTACAAGTTTTAAGCTTTGTATAAATAATATCGTATTGTACATATTGTGCTGAAACTTGACTTTGGCCCAATGTTGTTTCTGAAATTTGTCTTTATGCATGTAGTTGTAATTCATTCATGTTACCAGTTGCATAGTATTCCATCAAACCTTAATATGTCATTGCATGCTGCTGGTACAGTACACTTGCTGCTTATAGTTTTACTTTTTTAATCATTACAAATTGGGGCTATCATAAATATTTCTGAATATACATATATGTATACTTGTTTAACAGTTTCTCTGAGACATACACCTATAAGTAATGTTGCTAGGTTGAAGGTATGAATATTTTTAACTTTATTAGATTTTACCAAACTTTGTAAAGTGATTGTACCAGTTTGTACTTCTACCAATTATGTAAGAAGTTGTTATTGGTCCACAGCAGTTGATAATAGTCAGAATTTTAAGGCTTTACCAATCTGATAGTTGTTAAACAGGATACCATTATTGTTTCAACTTTCAATTCCCTGAATACCAACAAGGCTGAGCACTTATTCATATCTTTATATATCTTTGCCTTGCCTTTTTATGAATTATCTGTTGATATGAACAATGTGCTACAGATTTTTTAATGTAATGTGTTCATCTGTCTTTTCACTTCTATTCCTTCTATAATTTAATTTTCTAGATTAAAACTATTTTTAAAGCACACAAACAATGTGGCATAACTCACATACATTTATTGTGATTAATAAGGTAGTTTTATTTCTTCCATCTTATTTTTTTATTCTGCTTTCTCTCTTCTTTTTTCTGTTCTTACTGCCTTATGTTGATTATTATTTTTATTCATTTTCTTCATTTACCATTTGAAATTCATGCCTTGCGCTTTCATCTTTCAAAGATCAGCCTTAACATTTTAACTTGCATATTTGGCTTAACAAAGTCTTGACTGTGTTCTTCTAAAGTCTTCTTGTGTTCTCCTGAACATCAGAAGAAGCTTAGAATGTCTTTGTTTTTTCTCTTTTGTACATGTTTATTGTTCAATATTTAAGATTTGCCTGGATTTATAGTTATCAGTTATCATCATTGTTGACTTTATAGTTAATGACTATCTAGATTCACCATACTTTAAACAATTTTATTCGGTAAACAATTTTATTTGATTATCATTGCTTTGTGTGTTTTAGTCATTTATTTGGGTCAAGAATACTTCTTTGTAAAGTTCATTCTTTATTGAATTTTTGAGCAAGTGTCTGTTAGTGAAAACTCTGTGACTGAGTTTGCTTGTTAAGGTCTTTATTTCAGTCTGACTCATGAGTAATGGTCTAGATTTGTATAGAATTAAAGGTTGACAACTATTTACTTTCAGGACTTCAAAGGTATTATTCTTTTGTCTTCTTTTTCTACGGATGCTGTTGAGAAATCTATAGATAATCTAATTATTGTTCCTTTGTAGGTGGCCTGAATTTTCTCTCTGGATACTTTTAGATCTTCACTTTGGTGTTTTGGAGCTTCGCAATGGAATTCTAGGTTTGGATTTATTTTTACTTATTTTGCCCATAAAAATTGTATATCCTGAATTATGGCTTTGTTCAATACTTGTAAATCCTCTGCTGTTATCTTTTCAGCTAGTGCATCTTCCACTTCTATTTTCATTTCTTGGGACTCCTATTAGACATATGTTGGGCCTACTTATTCTATCTTACATATTCTTTGACATTGTTTTACATTTTTCAGCTCTTCAATTTCTCTAAATTTAATTCTGGGTAATTTTCTCTCAAATATTTCTTTTTCTATTTTTAGTCTTTAATTTTTGTGGGTACATAGTAGGTATATATACTTATGGAATACATGAGATGTTTCGATACAGGAATGCAATGTGACATAAGCACATCATGGAGAATGGGGTATCCATCTCCTCAAGCATTTATCCTTTGAGTTACAAGCAATCTCATTACACTCTAAGGTATTTTAAAAGGTACAATTATTATTGACTATAGTCACCCAATTGTGCTATCAAATAGTAGGTCTTATTCATTCTTTCTGATGTTTTTTGTTTGCATTAACCATTCCCACCTCCCTCACATCCTTTTATGTCTATTATCTCTTTAGTTATGTCTAATCTGTTTAACCTGAGTTTAATTTTCATTTTTTATTAACTATTTTTAAAACACACAAACAATATAGAGAATACTGTAGTGAATGATTGGGAACTTGCCATGAAGCTTTGGAAATAAAAACCTTATATCTTTTGTTGATTTTGTTTCATTTACTTCACTGAATTTTTATTAAGGAATGATGCTTCATTTTGTTCCCTTGAAACTTTTCTGCTACTCATTTGTAGTGTCTTGCTCATTTTTATAATTTCTATTCCTTTTATGATTAGCCATTTAAAATATTTATTCTGCAATTTTCCTGACAGGTGTATTATTGGAAAGTTTTAGGAGTTGAATCCTGCTATTTTGTTTTCTATGCCAACTCTCATTTGCTGAGGAGATTTTCGTGATGTGTTTTACAATTTTGGATTATAAGCTAATTTAGCAGTGCATTTTCTATTTGAATCGTGGGTATCCTGAGTTGAGGGTGTGCCTCCCCTAGAAGATTTATTCGTTTGTTTGCTTTTTCCTGGTATCCCAGAGGCATTGACAGGCCAGAATCCATTTTTATAATTCCTAGAGATTGACAGTGGTAAATGCACACTCTACACAGAGTGTATTCTCTATTCACAGAGACACATTCCTGGTCGCAGGTTCCTAAAGTAAACTTTACTTTCTTTCTATTAGTGCCCAGAAAATGTCAAAAAAATTTTTTTTTTCTGTTACTTTCGTTTGCTAGTAAATAGTTTTTTTTTTTTTTTTGGTTTACTTTTTCACTGAATTTATAGCCCTGTGAGATCTCTGGTTTTGTGAGGTGTCTTAATTCCAACTACGTTTCTTATTTCATCTCCTGGTCCTGTCTGGGCATAAAATTCAAGGACCCTACATTATGGAAACCTCCCCATGTTCAGGCTGCTGTGACTTCGGCTCTTGGGCTAACTCTGCATACTCACTCCTCTGGATTCAGATCCCTCTGTTTTTGGTCTCTGGAGTTGTCTTTCAGTTTGTCAGATGCTCAGTTCTTTAGCAGGTGTTTATATTATTTTAGTCCATATTTCAACGTGGTTTTTGGTAGGAAGGTTTATTTGGTTTTCTGATTTCCCAAACAGAACTCCCACTGAAGTTCTTTAAGGTATTACTTTTTATTTTTAAAATTGCAGTAATAATACATACTTTGCAGCTTCATATAAGAACTGAAAATAGTATGCACAAACTATCTCTCCGTGTCTGGCAATGTCTAGCACATAGTAGATATTTGACAAAATAGTTGTTACTAATTTTATTTTTTGTTAACACATGAATAAAACATGAAAAAATAAGCCATGAAGGAATGTTTTGGATTACTTATTATCATTAAGGAAACACTTCTGGGAATATTTTGTGGAGTAATAACTTGGATCAGGGCCCAAGTTTTGATTAGATTTTATAAAACATTTGTTGAAGGCCTACCGTGGGCTTAGGTCTCTACTATATTCTATAGGTTCCTCAGTTCTAGTGTGGGAGATAGTGCCACTTCTAAACCATGTGCTGTTTTTCTTGAAAAAAGTTCCTCAAGTTTACATTGCATCACAAAGCCAATATTAGGGACACCAAAGGATTTAACTTCATCGTCTCTCTGTTATCTTATCTTTTAGCCATCTGGCAGCTGTATCATCCCCCACTCACTTCACACTTCCTTTTGCCAATTCAATAAAAAATATTGAGTATTTATAATGCCTGCTATGTACACATTGTTCAGGGCATTCTGAGAAATACAGATGTAGTATAAGAACGTGTTCTGATCCTTAGATTACTTAGAATCTGTTTAGAAACATAAGGTATCTGAAATTATAAACAAGAACAACAACAAAATTCTGTGTAATAACATACCAGGATTAGCTATATAAATAACAATGCTCTGGGATTTCAGAGAAGGGAAAAAGGTAAACCTAGGTTTGTGAGGAGAGCTTGAGTGAATATACTTATGCAGGAAAGGGAGAGAGAGATCATATTAGTCAAGCTAAGAAAATACCATGAGCAAGGCACAGAGGAAGGCACCATGAAGCCAGAGAAAAGAGCTAAGAACCTGGTGATAGAATACTTAAGTAAGAGCTCTGGCTGAGTGACCTTCCGTGTCCTAATCTTCTATATGAGAAGTTCATCTCTGTCACTGGGAATATCTCGGGGTGGAACATACCAAATGTTTTGGGTGATACATGAGTTAAAATAAGAGAGAGAAAACCCAATTCAGCTTAAGAAAAAAAAAAGAAATATATTGCTTACCGAACTGAAAAGACAGAGGGTCACTTTTCGTAGGTATTTTGATCCAGGGACTCATAAAATACCACCTGGATCTGGTTGTCCTCCATCGCTCAGCTCTTCTCTCCTTCATAGTTGGTTTCAATATCAGGTTCCATATGATAGCTGCTAGTACCACCAGGACTCCATCTTCTGAGGTTCAAATGTAGCGGAATAAAGATCACCTCTTTCATTCAGCAGATCCAACCACGTAGAATAGCATCTCATTAGTCCTCATTGGATTACTCACCTATGCCAAGGGAATGTGGCACACAGTAGGCAGGTCTGAGTCATGAACTAGAGATGGTGTTAACTCTACTTGGAGCACATGGATTGAGAGAAGAAGAGGGACTAGATGAAATGTTTCCCAGATGAAATGCTGTGCTTGATTACTTAAAAAAGGGGTAGTTGGGTTCTGGTAGCTAAAATGGCAGAGTCCACTATGGGAGAAGAGAAGTTAATATATGAACAGATATTAAAGCCACATGGGTCATTTCACATCTTGGGCAAAAGTCTCAGTCTTTGGATAACTTGGTATTCATATCTGTAATGGTGCCTACCAATAGTATTACTTGGAAGACCAAGAGACCTAATGAGTGGGAAAATGCTTTGTAAATTACAAAGTACTATAAAATCATAAGATGTCTGCATGTTACATGAATAAGAATAAACATATAAGAAAATGAGGGGATTTGACTGGACTTTGAAGGGATATCAGTGGACTGAGGACATGCTAAATAAATGCCTTTTGATGGGGTTTCTGGGGAGTCACTAAAGATTTTCTATGTAAAAGACAGTGATATATTTATGTCCTGTGGTTAATCTCATTAAAATTTAACCTGTTCTCCTTTCCAGAACCTCTATGCACATTCTTCTCTTCCCCCTCCTGCCAGATTTCTTTTATTTCATGAGAGTATACCCTAAACAATCATCAGGGTCTAAACAATCTTTACAATTGCCCCAATTTCTCGTAGCATCTTGGAATGAGTGAAGGACAGGAAGGGAATAGCCCTAGGTTTCCAAGTTCGTATATTCTCTTCTTGTTGAAGTTGAAGATGCTGATAATGTCTCCTATATTATTTTACAAAAAGAGGATTTTGTCCCTTCCTCTTCCTGACTTTCTCAGCCCTATCTCTTCTTTGTATTGTCCGGATTATCAAGTATTTCTAAATATGTAGGGGGCTTAAACTGAATTATCTGGTTGACAACCATTAACAAAAACAGGAAATCAGGTTATTCCTTTGAACAGTTTTCAAAGGAAACAAGCCGGTAAGCCAGGTACTACAGACCCTGAAGTCAGACAAGTTGGATATATGTATTTTTCTGTCTTCAAACATAAGACAAAAGTTGGGATGATTCCACTGAAACAATATTTTTTCTCTATGCTGTTAATATTTTACATGATTATGCAGCTCTGCCTGTGGCCATTCTGATACTTTTTCTCAATCTACAGTAGTGCTTCCTTCATTTTGCATCCTGTGTCCTCTGCTATTTTAACCATCCCTTCCTCTCATCCAGGTCAGCTCTTTATGCCAGTGAGAAGGGAAAGAATTCCACCTTTTCTACTCAAGAGTTAAGAAAAGCTAAAGGGCTGGCTTTGAGTGGTGAACACATTTAAATCACAGGATGAGTTTTCAGGCTGATTCTAAGCCTCTGGTTTGGAAAATAAACAGAACAAAATAATTTAGTTCTTCACAATTAAAACAAAATATGGATTTTTAAATGGAAAGTTTTGCTTCAATTTTGTTTTATAGGGCTAAATACTTGATTATATTGATGGTATAAAATATTGCTGGTGTCCACTGACTCCCAAAACACTAACACTCATTGGCTCCATGAAGACAGAGTGTGACCCCTCACTCATGACTGATGTAGGCAAATGGAATATTAAGAAAGAAAATGTCACTGATCTATGGGTCTTAAATTGAGGTAAAGATCAAAATGCAATCAGAGTTGCCTGACTGCTGAAGTGGTGGCTTTAATCATGTGAGTTGGCAAATTAAAGCAATATACATGTATTGCTTCAGACAGACAGACAGATAGATAAATTTTTGCAAAATTTCTATCCTAAGACCATCCACTTGCCTAGTGTGTAGAAGGCTCATTATTGATGCCTATCAGGCTTTCTTGCTAGAATTCTGAAAGTTCCTTTGTGGACCTGGGGTCCCTTGAAGAGAAGTAAACTAGGGATTTTATTGGTCCTCTACCACCTAGACTACAGACTTTACTTTCTAATTGATATGATTTGGTTGTATCCCCACCCAAATCTCATCTTGAATTATAGTTCCCATAATTCCCATGGGTTGTGGGAGGGACCCCGGTGGGAGATAATTGAATCACAGGGGCAGTTTCCTTATACTGTTCTCTTGGTAGTGAATAAGTGTCATGAGATCTGAAGGTTTTACAAGGGGAAACACCCTTTGCTTGGCTCTCATTCTCTCTTGTCTGCTGCCATGTAAGATGTACCTTTAGCCTTCCATCATGATTGTGAGGCCTCCCCAGCCATGTGGAACTGTGAGCCCATTAAACCTCTTTTTCCTTATAAATTACCCATTCTTGGGTAAGTCTTTATCAGCAGCATGAAAATGGAATTAATATACTCAAGTTTTCCTTTCTGTGGTTTCAGTTACCTGCAGTCAACTGTGATGTGAAAATAGGTGAGCACAGTACAGTGAGATACTTTAAGAGACAGGAGGAGAGAAGGAAAGAGAGAGGGAGACCACATTCACACAAATTTTATTACAGAATATTGTTATAATTGTTTTATTATTAGTTGCTGCTGTTAATCTCTTACTTGGCCTAATTTATAATAAACACTGACTCACTCATTCCACCCCTTCTCAGCTCCTGGAAACTACCATTCTACTTCCTGACTCCATGATTCTGACTACTCTAGGCACCTAATATAAGTGGAATCATACAATATTTATCCTTTTTTGACTGACTTAATTCACTTAGTATAATGTCCTCAAAGTTCTTTCATGTTGTAGCATATGTCAGAATTTCTATCCTTCTTAAGGCTGAATAACATTCCACTGTCTTAGGAGAATTTTGATTGTAAGAAGCAGAAACTAGCCTAAGAAAAAGGAAATTTATTTTGAGCTTGATCATATCAGGCATTAAAAGATAGAAAACAGAGGCCACAAGAACACTGAGTCTAGACTTATAGCATATCATGGAGGATACTTCCTTTGTCTCTCATCTAACTGGACTCTTTTTGTCTCACTGTTTAGAACTCCATATACAGGTCAAAAAGTCTGTGTGCTTGGGCTTACCCTGGGGTGGTTCCTCTTGGTTGGGGCATCCATTGGTTCAAGTGTCTGGGGAAAGGGCAAACAGGTTACAGAGATTGAAGTAAGGGCCGCTTCTCTGATGTAAGTTTCCTGATGAGCAGGGGATTACTGACACCTTTGGTGAAACTGGTAATCAGCCAGGTTTTACTATCAGGTGCCTACTTTGCAGAGTTGCTAAGATTAAATTACTACATACATACAAATTCTCAAAATGCAACACATAGTAAAAACTCAGGGTCACTCACTTTCTTTGTGCCTTGGGCAAGTTAGTTCCTTCTTTCAGATCTCGGTGTTCCATTATCTGTAAATGAGGGTTTTAGACTAGGTCCTTTCTAGTTCTACCAAAGAGGTGGTCCCACCTGAAGATCAGAGGATGGACTAAGTGACCAGGGGTTTCTTTGTTTCTTCCTTATCTTATTCAAATTCCTAGAGTAGGCTTCATTGCTGGGCTGCTCATTAAGTGTTTTTTTTCTTTTTAGTGGTGTGAATAATTAATTGCCACTATCATTAAGACTCCTAGCAACCAAGTTCTGTCCCATATCTCCTGTGGTGCAGCATGTACTTCCTGGGCAGATGAAGAAATAACAGTGTGTGAGAAATCTGTTAGCAATTAGCATGGCCAACTGGACTTTCTCAGGAGGATACACAGCATTCCCCTTCAAGAACAAGGATTCTGCTCCTCCACACCAAAGAGAACCATCTGATGTGTTCAATATTTAATAAATGAACTGAAGCTCTAATGAGGTGGAGACATTATATGTGGACAGTTGTCTCCTGAGGGATTAGTGGGGCAAGCCTCCTCCTGAGATCACATCAACTGTGATCAACTGTGCCATTATGATTTAACCAGAGGCCTTGCCTCCTCCAGCAGGGGGGAGTTCACAGCTCATTTTTCACCTGTCGGTCATCGCCTAGGATTTGCTCACCTCTCCAGTCTCAGTTCTAGAGTCTGGGCCTGAAAGATACAGCAGGAACCATTAGCCTTTCTCCATGGTTGTTGACCTCTCTGTGTGAACTTGGTAATTCTCTCAGTGGGGAGTAAAAAATTCCATGTGGTCAATGAGCACAGGGAAGTTAGGTTATTAGAAAAACTTCAAAACCCTAGAAATGGTTTGGGGATGGGAACCACACAGGGTCATGAATAACTGGTGAGATTTCAGAAATTAGAATTTGAAGGGCAATGGCCATTCAAGTGATATGGGTCAGCTTGCCTTACTGTAACTTGGTCACTTGACATATTTTCCTACAGGGAGGGCTATGAGCTCCAGGGACATATTATTATACCTGCCACTTTCTACCTGCCTGTAAAGGCAAGTAAACATGCTGACTCTAGAACATTAAACCTTGAGGAACACTAAGAAGGGGTCATGTGGCCCTTTCCAATTTTTCTGTTTCTTGGTTTTGTTCCATGTTCTATCTGTACTCTCTTGTCGAGTCCAATTCTCTCGACTGTCTTTGCCTTTTTTTCTTCTTCTTTTTAACCTTGGACTCAATCACTAAAGTCTCAGGAAACGTTTTACTATCCTACTAGCAATCACCAATAAGAAACCATGACCTATTTTACTGAGAGTTATTAGCAGACAGTTGATTCTCTTGACATCAGAAGTGAAGGGTATGAAAAAAAAGGAATATTTTCTCAGCAAGTTTGAGGATCACCTTTCTATGACTGATAGCTTCTGTCCAAGTCTTGAGGATTTTACATGAAATGCTTCATGCTAATAATAGGAGCAGTAATGAGGAATACTCATGCATGTGCAGTCAGGGCTGGTGGAAAGGAGGGTAGTTTGTGGAGAGTGGGGGTGAAGGAGTAGTGAAGATTAAAGGTTGCTTATAAGCCTGGGAATTACTTAAGATAATAAACCTCTGATAGTGAAAGTTTGGGATTGAAAAGGGAATAATAAAGTAGTAATCAAAAATGTACTAAAATGAATTTTTTGCAAATGAGATGCAGAGAGTGCCCTGGATGTGTTGGAAGAGGATGTCGGATAATTGGAAAGCATACATTCTGGCCTATGCATGGCCAGTGCCAATCTCTTCAAGAATTCTCTGGAGCCTCTTATGCAAAACCATTTTAAGTTGAACAGGGACATTTTCTTTTCCTGTCAGTTAGAGAGTTGTGAAATTTTATCTATTTTGGTATTTGTTCTATTGGGAAATGGACAAGTTCTGGAAAGAAATCAGGAACAAGCCTTGGCAGACACTCCATACTCATCTTTGGTTCAGCCAACTCACCTTATTCCAGCAACTGCCTGGCATGAGAGACGATGTGGTGGTTTATGTAATAAGGAGAAGGGAGGTATGCCTAGCAAAGACCAAACTCAGGGCACCCAGCCCACCCAGAATCCTAACCGTTGCTCTATGAGTGAGAAGATGATTTCTTCAACAAAAGAGAGCACTGGGTGCACAGAGGCAAGCTGTTCAACCCCTCTACCCCTACCAGACCATTCTCTTTCTCCCACTCCTTCCTGGTACTGCCCCATTAGCCCTATGGAAAAGGTACACTTAATCAGACTGGTCAGATTTCTAAACTTCTGCTAGTAGTAGGCAGGGCTCAAGCCATGCAGCTATGTACTCTGTTCTCTCTTCTACTCCCTCCTGTCATGAAACTAGTTGCTAAGTTGAGTTTGTCCTTTTCATGGGGCATTCCATCTCTCTCTGTCTCGGCACACATGCCATTGAGACAAGATCATCCATGTTTCCAGGTAGAAGTGTTTAGATTTTAGACATGAGGACAAAGTAGGAGACTTCACTGGGCCGTAGTGCTCAGCCTCATGGTTCAGCCCTGTTTTTGCAGAAGGCTTGGTTTGCATTACCAGGCTCTTACCATTACAATGCTTCTTATTTGTCTGCTGATCTTTAGGATCCTTTGAACCCCCCCAAGGGCTGGTGGGTACAGGTGTTTGGCAAAGCAGACTTTCACATTGTCCCCTTATTCTTCCTATAGGCCTGGCAAAATCACAATCCTATTCCTATTACCAAGGGACAGAAATGTTGTGAAATTTTCTCTTTCCAAAAGGATTAAGTCACCCTAACCTGAAATTAGAGAAGCTGAAATATGATTGGGTTTTAGATATGATAATGTGCTATGCTAATATTTATCTGAACAGAGATAATAAGCTGAATGGTAAAGCTGTGGGAACAGATTTGTGAGGGGAACAAAAAAAGGATTTGAGACTCAGAGGAAGGCTTGCGGCACTGACTAGGGTGGTTGTGGACCAAGAAGAAGGAAAGCCTGGCTTAGGGAGATTTTACTGGCATTGTCCAGGGTCGCTGCAGTCATGATTCATTTGTACAGAGAAATGGAAGGTAAGTTTTATCTTAGAGGAGAGAATGTTCTTTTCTGATGACCAAAGAACCTGGGCCCCAAAGGAAAAGCTAGAAGAAAAAAGAAATAAGGAAGGGAAACTGGAAAAAAGACCTGTTTGGGTGTCTGAATCTTTAATAAACCAAGATCACTCCCACTAAAAATAAAGGGCTTTGGGCACTTTAATCTTTAGGGAGCAATTAGTTAATATGCACAGAGTCAGGGATGTTTTATCCAAAGCAGTAGAGCAGCTTGCTGAGGTGAAGGATGGAAACCCCAGGAGCATGGTGTCGGGGAGTGAAAAACTTACACTTTTGGTGAGATTTCAGAAGATAACTCGAACTACAACCACTGAGTGGTGGAAAGAATCTTAAATAGTTTATGGGTTCAAATTGTGACTATGCCGATGACTAACAATATGACCTTAGGAAGGTTTCATTCCCTCTGTGTTAATTAGTTCCTTGTCACCAAATGAAGAGCTGGTCCCATAACTGCTAAGGTCTCTTTTGGCTTTTTCTATGCTCTTGTAATGTATGATTAGGAACTGTCCTGGGTTATGCTTTGTCACAGATATTCTGTGTCCACTAAGCACACTATAGGACCTCTCTTTCTATTGTCAGTTCAGAAGCATTTGTGCCCCTTCTGAATACTCACAATGTTAAATTAAATAAGCAGGAGGCCATTGACCTGAGGTTGTCTTCATACTTTGAGCCCTACTGAAAAAAAAAAAGAAAGAAAAAAGCAACCTAACATGGTACATAAACAAACTGAAACCTAATCATGGAGTATAAAAAACTCCACATCTCAGTTAATCACAAGCAGCAGCTAAGCTTTGGCCAATCACAGGATGCCAATTGATCAGACCATGTCCAAATAAGGCAAACCCTGAGCTGTAAACTTTCAAGCTATTTCTGTACTTCTATGGTCTATCTATAAATACTCACTGTCCACATTGCAGGGTGGAGCTCTCTGAACTTCTTCTGGCTCTAAGTGCTGCCCGATTCATGAATTGTTATTTGCTTAAATGAACTTTGTTAAATTTAATTTGCCAAAGTTTTCTTCTAACAACAGCAACCTCTTGCTCACTCTGTGCTGACCCATGATTCAATTTTTTTTAGAATTACATTTACCATATTCTCTTCTCAGCAGGTTGTGTGCCTGATTTGGCTAATGAGACCTACTTATATAGGATTTGGATGCCAAAAGGAAAAGAATAGCATGAGTTTCTGAGGCAGCTATGGGCAGGTGTGTAGGCTATAACAGAGGGAAGGCATAGGGCCATGCCAGTGGCTTCTGCACATTCTCCTGAGAATCACCTTCTTCAGTGCTGCAGGCAGCTGAGATCATTAGCAGTGACTTCCCTGTGATTCTTGTATTCCTAGATTTTCTTAGAGCCAGCAGCAGTCTCCTTGACCTTTGAAACCGGCAACTTTTAGAGCATTGTGTAAATCTCTAATTCTTTATATTAACTCTCTTCCTGCTTGAAATATCTAGGGTAGCTTCTGATTTTTTGACTGTGTCATTCAGGGTTCTCCACAAAAACAGAACAAATAGGATATGTGTATGTGTGTGTGTGTGTGTGTGTGTGTGTGTGTGTGTATACAATAAAAAAAGGTTTTATTATAAAAAGCTTATGCAATTATGGAGGCTGGTGAGTCCAAATTCTGGTAGGCTGGAGATCTGTAAAAGTTGGTGATGTAGTTCCATTCCACAGGCTGGTGGCCTGGAAACCTAGGAGAGGTGACGGTGCAGGTCAAGTCTGAAGGCAGTTTGCTGGCGGGCCTCTAGATTGGGCAGGATAGTCTTATGGTTCTAAGTTTGTCCTCTGTTATCCCAGGATCACAAATCTCCATTTGTTTACAGGAGCCCATTTCAATCATGGCTTTTCCCAACACCACTCTCAGCCTGTAGAGGACAGCCATTTAAGAGTTTTCCAAAGACAGCAGTGCTCCCCCTCACCAACGCCTTGCTCCATGCCTCAGTGGAAAGAATACTATCCAGGCTCTCCCAACAAAGTGAGGAAGGCAGTCATGTGTGATAAATTTTATCCAACATTTCTCTCTTCCAAAGGCTTCAGTTTCATTCCTCTACATTTTACATAGGAAAGCCTGGCTTCTCAACTTTATTTAACCTAACCCACAGTTGAATCCAGGTTTAAGTCCACCAAATGAGTAATTATTTGAATTGGTATCATTTGTTTCTGATAAAACTTTGAATCTAATTTTGTTAAATTCAGTCCAATCCAATACTGTGTTATTTACTTCTTGGTCCAACACCCTTAGAATCTATTGGTAAAATCTTCTTTCAATGAATATGTTGTCTCCTCCAAGTTTAGACTGTGTTATCTTATACCTGGATTCTATTGAGATCCTATACTAATTTGCGCCTGGTAGCAATGAGAGATGGTGGGGGTGAGCCTTGAGGATAATCTGTTTCTCCTAACTGCTTTGGGTAATTTTACTGTAGTGTTTTTAAGAATGAGGAGACAAACCACCTGCTAGACGGAAGAAGGGACTCATTTTTCTAACAAAGGAGTTCAGAATTATTTGGGGTTCAAGGTCCAAGTATTCAGCAGAATCCATCTAAATGTCTGACTCTAATCCTAGGAGTCACATGCCTTCATTATTCTCCCCAAAGCACCAAGAAGCATCCATCCCAAAGCCCTACAATTAATCACTTCCTCCACATTCTATTACAATAGCCACCTTGCCTCCCAAAGCTTTATGTCAAATAGACACTTAATTGTGGGCAAATGTAAATGAAACTTTGACTAAGTTTTATCACTACATGCCACAGATTACCAGTATTCCAATTTTTCCTGGTGATGAAGTAATTTCCACTTTTAAGTCTAACTAAGTCAAATAACCAATTCTGTAGATCATATTTAAGGTTGTATTTCCTGGAATCTGCACTGGTACTAAAAACCTTATTAATGAGAGATTGGCCAATATGATGGTTAATTAAGGTATTATGGGATTATATTAACACTTAAATTAGTGAATTTTGAGTAGGCAGGTTGCCCACTATAATGTGAGTGGGCCTCATCCATATTTTGTTAAAGTTCTTACTAGAATCATAAGACTATCCTGCCCAATCTAGAGGTTAGTAATGCCTAACCACCAAAGACAAGGAATGCATGGTTATAAGAATGAGATACAAGTCCAGAACAATAATCAGAATGATTTCGCATGCAGGGATATAGGGAGATAAGTAGTTAGTCTTGTTATCCTTAGGACTGAAATAGATGGGCAGACTAATAGAGCCTTATTTCATCTGAATAATTGAAAAACTGTAAGTCTGGTGAGCAAAGGGCCCCGACTGATGTCACAAAAATAGTGATTTAAGTTCTCTCATACAATTTTCAGACTGGAACTAGTTCATAGACCCAAAGATGCTTGAATGAAGGAAAGGCAGTCTTCCCTGGAGGAAGAACTCAACAGCACTTCCACAAACAGTACATTGTAAGTAATCCTCCTAGCCTTCCCAAAAGGCTTGTGTAGCCATTTTCCAAGGCTTTTACACTCTTGGAAAGTGAAAGAACACTTTTTTTTTTTTTTGTAATTCCTAGACTTTAGCTCTGAACTGATGATACCTTTTGGGAAGTCATATTTTACCAATTGCCCCAGTGATTAGAAAATATTCTAGATGCCTTCTTCAGCACATGTGTGTAAGAGGGTAGAACTATCTCCCATGAAAAGTGTAGGCTCATCACCTTAGAGCAGTTTACAGGAGTTCAGTGGTCTGGGGTGTTGAGTTATCCCCTCTAAAGTGTTAGTAAAATTACTGAATTTTGGATTCCTGATCACTTAGAAAGAAGTACAACACTGGTTGACTTCTTTGAATACCATAATTCAATGTGATGTTTTGACTTATTTACCTAATAGCCCATAAGGCTGTCAGTTTTGAGTAGAGCCAAGAGCAAGAGAAGGCTATACAACATGTACAACAGGGTACTCTGTGACTTGAACATTATAAAATCAGATGTAGCAAAATGTTTGTGACATACAGGAATGTTTTCTTGAATCCCAGGAAAATGCTGATTAAAGAATCCTGGTGTACACCTCTATGGTTATAAAGTAAAGTCATACCCTGGTGAAAGCAGCGCTGAGCTTGCTAACAGGCCTGGTAGAGACTAATCCCTGACTATTGGACAATATGTAGTCATGCAACCTGAACTACCCATCATCTATCGAGTATTATCTATTTAACCAAACCATAAAGTGAGCATTTGCAGCAACATTCCATAATCATGTGGAAATGGTACATATGAGATTGGGTTGGAGTAAGTCCTGAAGGAAGGAGTTTCTTGAGAAAGTGGTTTAGACTCTAACGGCGTCTACTTCTGTATTTCTGCCTCCCCCGATCCCACACCTATGGCATCATGGGAAGCTATTTATGATCACTTGACTAGAGAAGAAAAAAAGCTGGGTCCTCTGAATTATAGATGATTCTACGTGATGTTCTGGTACCAGCCAGGAATGGATTGCTGCTACATTGCAGAGGTAGCTCTAGAGGACAGTAGGGAAGAGAATACCACCCACTTACCTATGGGAAGAATTTTAAGAGCCAACCAGAAGTATAGATCGATACTGGGAAGTGGCAAATACTTTGAATGGATGGTCAGGGACTTCATAAGTTTCAGATTGGAGGTGTGGGGACAGGGAGCTCTGAGAAAGAGGTATGTAGATGGACCTTTTGGAATGGGTGTAGAGTTAAGGATAATTGTTACCAGGGGGACTGCTTATCCAAGGGCATCTGCTGCAGAGAAGACTCTCAATAATCACAGAGGCTAGATGACTTATTCTGTGGATGGTTTCAGCCTTTTTATCCAGCCACTCCATAATCTGCTCATCAACAAAGTGGCCATGTTAACAGGAATGAATGTTATTCATGAGCTCAACAACATGGAGTTCTTCTCACCAAGACTGATCTGACTGCCACTGCTGAGTGCCTGGCATGTCAACATGTCAACGGCAGAGACCAAAGCTGAACTCTCAATATGGCAACATTTCCCAGGAGGACCAGCCAGCCACCTGGTGGCAAGTTGATTACGTTGGACTCCTTCCATCATTGAGGGGGCAGCAATTTTTTTTCTTCCTGGAATAGATGCATAATACGGACCTGGGTCTGCCTTCTTTGCTGGCAGTGCTTCTGCCAGCACCACCATCTGTAGACTTATTGAATGCATTATTCACTGTCTTGGTATCACACAAAATATTTTTATTCTGACCAAAGAATTTTATTTTGTAGCCTAAATAAAAAGAAAGTTAGGGAAAGTGTCACACTCATGGGATTCACTGATCTTATGGTGTCCATCACTCACTCAGAATCAAGATGCAGTAAACATTCAAAATTAGGAACACATATATGATACCAGGTATCTCATTGTAAATAAAATATATGGGTTTAGAAAGCCAATTTTTGCTTTGTGACCCCACAACTAGAGTCTTAGATGCTACATGAGAAACTCTTTCACCAGGGGTCTGTATTAGTCCTTACTGAAAGTTGAGAAAACAGTTTGGCCTTTTAGGAGTTTCTCATATCACTGAACCAAGAAATAGAGAAGTGTTACTGTATCACTGGTGATTGATTCTGATTATGAATGTGA
This sequence comes from Piliocolobus tephrosceles, assembly GCF_002776525.5. Classification (NCBI taxonomy): domain Eukaryota; kingdom Metazoa; phylum Chordata; class Mammalia; order Primates; family Cercopithecidae; genus Piliocolobus; species Piliocolobus tephrosceles. Next base: position 34,888,571 of record NC_045435.1, on the reverse strand, counting down.
AGTAGGGTTGCTACCGCATAAAGGAGATAAGGTGCAGCCTAGGGAATTTGTGTTGGGAGCCTAGGGGATTTATTGGTATGCATTCCATATGCAGGAAGTTAGTGGAAGCATACAGCAACCCACTACAGGCACCTTCAGGAGTAAAGATTTGAGTTATTCCAACAGATAAAAAGCTATGACTGGCTTAGATGCTGATTGATTGATTACAAAGGAAACACACAATGGGCTGTAGAAGAAAGAAGTTTAAAGTCTAAGTATGGCCTTGTAATTGCTTGCAAAAATGAGGACCATGTTAACTGTGTAGTTTTTCTTGCATATATATGTACATCTTCTTATCTTCTCTTTTCCATACAGAAGTTTGTTAGTTGTGATTAACTTGTAATTTAATTTTTAGTTTACTGATTATCAAAGAAGGACTGTGACTAAACTAGAAGGAGAATTAACACTACCCAGAGATGGCTACAGTTCTGGAGGGAAACTTTGAGTCTCTACCTTTCCAAGAGGGGGTGAGTGCATCCATGTTTGTACTAGAGTAGACACACCATACTAGGCAGACTCATTAATTTGTTGCTGATGTTGGTTAGAAGCTAAATATGTGTTGTAAGGATTTTATGGGTTTAAATGGGAAAACGGGTGGATTGTGCTGGGTTAGCCATTATCAAATCAGCTGAGAACTGCATTTCTCATCATTCCTTGTCAGTATAATTCCAGGTCATATCCTGCCTATAAGAAGCACTCTCATGAGATTCACAGAGGTAAAAATGGGGAAGCCGTTATTCCCTGACTGCAGCTGTGGGCAGGGGCATAGACAAAACTGTTGCAGACATAGGGTTGAGCTAGCACTTCTGGGCATCCTTCTCGGAATCACCCATGTGGTGCTGCAGGCAACTGTGGCCAGTGGCGACGGCTTTTCTATGAACCATGCTGTTCTGTGTTTTCCAAAAGATGGCAGTAGCCTCCTTGACCTTCACTCTCTCATTCCTAATAAAAATTGTGTATTCTCCTAATTGACTTAAGAAATCCCTTCCTGTTTACAATACCTTGAGTGGCTTCTGTTTTCCAGATCAAACCCTGGTATGCTAAACCCAAGTTTTCCTCTCTCTCCTACCAAGAAAGTCTTGAAACCAAGAATGAGATAGGCAAAGCAAGCCTCTCTCTCTAGACAGCTGTTACTAAATGAAGTCATTTTTGAAGAGTCTGAAACCTCTTCAGGAATGTCTGAAATTAGAGAGTTGATTGTCGTCATCGGAGTAGTTTCCATCTTGAGAGCTAAGGTTCCCGTGGATGTCTTGGTTTAACATTAAAGATTAGAAATTCTTAAGTACACCAGCCACTATATTTAGAAAAAGTTAAAAATAGAATAACTGCTCAATTATGTGTTTTTTTTCTCTCTGTCTTAATTCCTTCCTTGCAACATATATAAGCACACAAAGTTTTCTATTTGCTGTATAGGTTAATAACACATAAATTTATTTTTAAAACATTATTGATATTTCCTGATTTTTCTCATCTCAATTTTTTTTCTCAATAGTGAATATAAAAGGTATGCCTATTCTTGATGTGGGTACAGTGGTGCATGCCTGTAGTCCCAGATACTCAGGGAGGCTGAGGCAGGAGGATCGCTTGAGCCCAGGAATTTGAGTCCAGCCCAGGCAACAACATAGTGAGACCCTGTCTCTAAAAAGAAAATAAAAACAAAAACAGTATGCCTATTCTGAAGAACAGATGCTTAAAATCTTTTGCCTGTAAAAAATTTTTTCCCATACTAAAATGGTTGAGATCCACTACCTTCAAGTCCAAAATACCCATGCAGTTTTCCTCCCATTCTTGAGCTTGGTTTGGAGAGAGCATAGCATGTATAGACAGAAACGCTGGGGCTGGGTTGTGTTTCTTGCTTCGTGCTGACTATAAAATCTTGGATAAGTCACTTTTTCTTTCTTAGGCTCAGTGACCTCTTCTGTTTGGTAGTAAAGAAAATAGTTGTTAGGGCCGGGCGCGGTGGCTCAAGCCTGTAATCCCAGCACTTTGGGAGGCCAAGACGGGTGGATCACGAGGTCAGGAGATCGAGACCATCCTGGCTAACACCGTGAAACCCCGTCTCTACTAAAAATACAAAAAACTAGCCGGGCGAGGTGGCGGGAGCCTGTAGTCCCAGCTACTTGGGAGGCTGAGGCAGGAGAATGGCGGGAACCCGGGAGGCAGAGCTTGCAGTGAGCTGAGATCCGGCCACTGCACTCCAGCCTGGGGGATAGAGCGAGACTCCGTCTCAAAAAAAAAAAAAAAAAAAGAAAGAAAATAGTTGTTAGAAGTTGTAACATTACAAAAAAAAAAAAAAAAATGAAAACATCAGGTAATATGAAAGAAAGTGTTATGCCACAGTCACCTGATCCTAAAAAGTTCTGAGCAATTCATACAAATACCATCAGCACATATGTAAATCTACCCATCAACACAAGCTTACCTTTGGCCCACCACCATAGACTGAAAAAAAAGTGTATCTGGGGCAGATTGTTTATCCCTTATTGATCTATTTGCCTTTTTAAAATAACTGATTTCTAATCCATTCCCTGTTGTACTAAAGTTATTTTGCTTATATCCTGTGGAGAACATCTTATAAACCCCAAGGACAGGGAAGCAGTTAGACTTTAACTAGGACCTTGAACTAGGAAGGGAATATTTTCTCTTTTTGAAAGCCTCTTTGCTTTCCTCTCAGACCTGCTTCTGTGGTCTGCATGATGGCATATGGTTTGTTATAGCTCCTCAGTTTATATGTTACTGTTCTAGCAACTGACCTGCAAAGAGGTAGACTCTCTTAGCCTCAATTTCAAACTCTGAGTTGTAAAAATCGAATGAAAACTTATTGGGTCAAATGTCCATCTCTGGTCCAACACATGTAGCCAAAATGACCAGTTCATGGGATATAAGCAAGGCTGCTGGACATTCACTCCAATGAGTGATCCCCAGTAAAGATAGCCAGTGTCAGAGCAAGACCCCAAAGGTTCTACATATTCGAAGGATCTTTGAGTGGAAGATCACCCAAAGGGTAGAGACATAGAGGAACTTCCTGAAACTCCAAGTCCTGATACTTTGCAGGCTAAGCTTTGTATTATATACTTGCATACTTACTCATCTATTTATGTATTTATGCAGAGATTGCCAGGTGTCAGGCACTCTAGTGGGATTCCATCATGAGCTAGATAGATATAAACTCTGCCTTACAGGGTTTGTAACTTTACTTTCACTCATTAAATTCTAAGCCACACAGTAATGCTATGTTTTAGGCATTTTCATTCCTATTTCATAGACAAGGATGTGGAGAAGCCAGCTCTTCTGGTATGACAGCAAGACCTTTTTTGTTCCACCATAGATGATGATAATTAACCTGATATTTTTTATACTAACCTTTGATGTACTAATTATAAATCATTTTTGTCACTGCATCACATAATAGATTCTCCTAGGCAATTCTTTTCAGAATTATTTTAGTTGCTGAATATATTTGAAAGCAATTAAAGCGTACTTCTAAAGAGTATCCCATAATTGGGCTGGCCTTCTCCCAAGTTATTTAAAATTAGTGAGGTCATTACTAATACAACCAACTTTATTAATAAATGCATGACTATTTCTTGTATGTCTATTACATCTAGCAAGCTCTAAGCTAAAATCAGATTTTAATATTTTATAGATGGGACAGGATTTTAGCTCCTAATTACTCACTTGCCATGTTCTCTTGTGCCGGGAGAAAGAAGGTTTGTGTAGTGTATTGCTCAGTTGTCAAGATAGAGAAGGAAAGCAACAATAATGGCAGAGTTGTGATGCCATGCGTAAGCTGGGAGTCCATATGTATTGTTTTGGGTACTGTTATTTGTTAACTTTTCTTGCATATCTCATTCAATTATCACCAACTCCAATGAAGGATTATTATCCAAATTTTACAAATTGGGAATTTATTGTTCCAAAAAGTTCATACATTTGGTTAAGATCAAGGAGTTACAATATGTAGCCAGATCTTTATCACTATAATGCTCGTGATCTCTCCACCACCCAGTCCCGACCCTAAGACCCGCAGTTTTAGTGTAGCATATAAATAAGATGAGATTCCAGCAGCCAAACCAGGAGTTTGTAAATGTCTTCCTTCTGATCCAGAGTTGCCTTAATCCTGTATCTGACTATTTCTATAATGGACACTTCTTTGTTGAGGAGTTTCTAGACTTAGTTAACTTACATGGCAGAATGTCAGGACTCTCTTGTTAGAACTGAACTTGAACAACCTAAAGCAAAAATAAGTCTCTTGAAAGACAGATTTCATGAACTCTCAGATACCCGAGGACCTACTGATTGGAGCTAGGACTACACTCTCCATGTCTTGTCTCTGCATCACATGGAGTTTATTTCTTTGCAACTTCCCAGGCAAAGAAGAAAGGGGGCTGGATATGGAATGAAGTTTCTCTCTTCCAACTCTAGTTTTATAAGTCTTTCAGAAGGCTTTTGGTGGGTCTCAAGTCCTCATCTTGGGTTGAGCAATGGGTTGGGGCCAGGGAGTGGAGGGTTGTGGTGTCTAGATCCTGTATCCATGCCCATGGCTAGGAGGGGAGACTGTATCGTCAGAGGGAGGGGAAATGGGTGATGGGTAGGAAAAGTGGACATTCACTATGAGAACTAAGAAGGGAAAGCTGTGTGTTCTTCCAGCTTCCAAGGAGTCGTCTTTGGGTCAGGGAGAATGTGATTAACAGGTCATGTACCTAATCCCCACTGTGTGGGACACTTGACAGTTTTTTTTAAATACAGAGTCAGAGACCAGACCTTCAGCATTCACCTGAATCCATGCTTTCTGGAGTTTGGCTCTACCCTTTTCCCCACTCTGTATGCTCTCTCCAAAGACCTCCAAATGCTTTTAAATTATTTTTTTAAAACTACAATTAAAGCAAATCTGTTTATCTCCAAATCTTGTTAGTTCATTATGGATTCAGAGAATAGTTTTCTGATTTATTTCCTCTGTTTGGGCTTCTTCTGCCCTGCTAGTGGAATTTGAATCTAATCTTTGTGATCAATTATAATTAATTAGGCAGTGTTCTTCCGAAGTAAATGGTGACTATAGAATGGTTATGGCAGTCTATGTGTTCACTCTGAGCTGTAAGTAGAGATGTGTTTGCTAGATTGCTGTTAAGTAATTGTTTAGTTTGTCAAAACAACACAATGGGCTTAAAAATACATTTGGATAGTGCTGCTGCTGACTGCTACTTGTGAATCTCTGCTGGCACCAAGAAAAAAGAATGATGAGAAGGATAAAGCTTCCTTACAAAGTTGCTGATGTTGGTGTGTAAATCTGTGTCACTTGCTGGGAATGTGTGTGGCTCTGAGACTATATATTTATTTTTAGGACATATATGGACGTGAATATAACTGATAACTCATGAGGACAAATGTACCATCTGTAATTTATTTCAAATGGATGTAAACTGGCAAGTTGCAAAACGGCTGTTCTTCAAAGCCCTGGATAATATTCATAGATAATACAAAGACTTCATTTTAACCAACAGTGTCAGTCTTCTCTCCAATCAAACTTGTAACTATAATGCTAAATAATGACCCCAAAATGCTCTATTTTATGTATTTCTTCCAGTCACATTCAGCTTTGAGAGTGGATGTGCAAGAAATAGCCCCAGTATTAGCTGGCAGAAGTGAGGAGAGGTCAGGAAGAGGCTTTAGGCTTGGGCATGCCTCAAACTGGATTATTTGATAAGAGAATAATGGCATTAAGTAGATTGCTTTCTCAACTCTACAAAAGAGGAAAAACGGCTGCTCCTGCATGTCAAAGCAATGAAGTGAAACTTATGTCTCTTTGGACAGGTGTCTTTTGAGAAGCAGAGGGGAGGTTTTCAAAGGCTATTATCAAAGTAGTACAAGTCTGTGGGGTTGCAGGGCTGGAGAACTTTAGGAACCTGCAACTGGAAATGGACATGACTCACATCATTTCACCTTAGGGAACATGGAATGGAAAGCTACTCGGTAGTGGGGAAGAACTGTGCTCATTAGCCCAATTTTTGTTTCAACTTGGCCAATCAGCTTTTTAAATACAGGATGGGTATGTCCTACAGAAAATCTCTGAGATATAATGAAAGCGTGATGTTTGGGGAAGCAAATATCCTCCCCATCCAATTCCAGGATTCTCTGATGTCCAATGATTCCTGATCCTGCCAGGGAAAGTGGAGAAGTTATTTGCTTGTTTGTATTAGTTTGTTTCATTTAAAAATTTTGAATACCTCAGTCTTAGCCTTATCTCTGATTGCATGATGATAAACATTGTCTCTAGTGTTAGAAATTCCATTCTCTGCTGAGGGAGTATGGAGTAGTGGTTAAAAGTCTGGACTCCTGTGCCAAATCACTTTGGTATAAATCAAACTGTCTTGGCTTTGAAACTTGTTCATTGAGTAAATTGTGCAGAATATTTTAACCCTCTATACTTATTTTTATGCTACTCTAAAATACATTTTTTATAATAATGCCTATTACCTAGTTTTGTTCTGAAGATTTAAAACAAAATGTGGAAGGCTTAGACAAGGTTTTGGTGTGTAGCCAGTGCTGTATGCATCAGCTAGAGAAGCAATAAGTCAGAGTGATTAAGAGGGCAGACCCTACTAGTCAGACTATATAGATTCGAATAACAGTCCTGTCACTTACCTACTGTGTGGCCATGGGAATGTCATCTAACCTCTCTCTGCATTATGTGTGTCATTTGAAAATAAGAATAATAATGCTAGCTGCATCTGAGAGTTATGATAATTAAATACATGAATATACTTACATGTAACACTTAGACCACCACCTCAAGTATAGTAAGCCTATATGTGTTTATCTATGATGATGACTAAAGAAATATGGGAGGAATTTCTTGGGTTCCCAAGATGGTGTCAGAGGTGGCATGACAATGGTGAAAAGCCTTGGTTCTGGAAATGACTGCTGTTTACCTTAGTTTCCTCATCTGTGAAATGGGGATTAGAATAGAATAAAAATTATAGGTAAGTGGTGAGGACTAAATGAGGTAATACAAAGGGGGTTATTGGCACCTAGCTGGAAAATGAATGTTAGCTAATTTAATTTATTGCTGGCATAGTTACTGTGAAGGCAGCCACCTGTTTTTTGTACCTACAAGGGAGTACTGAGAGTCTTCAAGCAGCTCTAGAGCTTACCATACCTAAGGGTCCTCCCAAATTCCGGTACCAGAGCATGGCTGTCTCTTCATCTCACCTAGCAAAGGTCTTCTTGGGCCCCCCTTTCAAGTTTTCCCTGCTGTTTCTTGCACGTGGATATTTGGGACTATGTTTTTTTTGAAATTAAAAAAATACTTCCATTGGTCAAAACAATTTAGGGATGCTAGAAGACATATGGACTGCTAAAAGGAGTAAAAATAACAGTAACTACTGAGCACTTACTGTGTGTCAAAAGCTGCGGATATGTTCTGTTTTAAAATAACAACCTTATTGAGATATAATTTAAATACTATGAATGTCACACTTTTAAGGTCTACAATTCAGTGGATTTTGGTATGTTCACAAAATTGTGCAAAAATCCCTATATCTAACTTTAGAACATTTCATCACCCTTAAATAAACTCTGTATCAATTAGCAGTTACTTTGATTCTTCCCTCCCTTAATCCCCTGACAACCACTAATCTATTTTCTGTCCATATATATTTTCCCATTCTGAACATTTTATATAATTGAAATCATATAATATGTGGCTCTTTGTGTCTGGAATTTTTCTCTTAGCATACGTTCCCAAGTTTATCCATGTTGTATCATGAATCAGACCTTTATCCCTTTTTATTATGGAATCATCTTCCATTGCATGTATATATGATACCTTGTGTATCTATTCATAAGTTGGTGGACAATTGAGTTCTTTCTACTTTCTGGCTATTTTATATAGCTTTATATTGCTGCTATGAACATTTGTGTACAAGTTTTGTGTGGGCATATGTTTTCATTTCTCTTGGGTATAAACCTAGGAGTGGAATCACTGAGTTGTACGGTAACTCTATGTATATAATCTTTTGAGGAACTCCCAGGAGGTGCTCTTTTACCTACATTATCTTACTCAATTATGGCAATGCTTTTCATTTTACACATGAGAAAGCTGAAGCGCACATTTGCAGAGTAAGTGGGTGGTGGAGCTACAGTCCATTCTTTATAACATCACTACACACTCCTGGTGTCTCCAGAAAACTGTTCAGGTCTCTGAGAAATTTTTTACTGTATTCATTCTAAAGGAAATTTGAGGCCAGCATTTTTCAAAGGCAAAGGGTATTGGTAATGGGCAGAATGTACAATAACATAACCCAATCCCAGGTAAACTGATCGTGAGAAAAATTAAACTTGAGTGAGTGGAGTTGCGGAAACTAATTTGCAGTGATATCCATGTGGTTAGATTATTATTTGGAAAATGACCAACAGAACATAAAAGTTTCAATGCCAGCATTGGCTTGAAGAGTTTAGTATAGAATCTGGGCATGAATGCTTTGGTGGTTAAATATGTCGGAAATAAGTTTTCCCAGTTTGTGTTTATCTTGTAGCTTTCTTTAAGGTGTCTTTTGATGAAAAGTTTTTTTTTTTTTAATTTTAATGTATTCAGATTTATAAATCTTTACTCCAGGGCACAGATGTTGGAGCCAGACTGCCTTGACTCAAATCTCGGAACCTGTGTTTGTTAGCTGTGTGACTTTGGATAAGTTAATTTATGTCCCATCCCTTCAGTTTTGTCATCTGCAAAATGAGGATAATAATGATGTCAACTTTAATGGTTTACAGGGAGAATTACATGTGTACATGTAAAATAATGAGAATGATGTTTGGTCTATAGGAAATACTATACGGTGGCTATACAGAATCAAATTATTTTATTCTCTATGGTTTGTATTTTAGTGTTCTGTATAAGAAAACCTTACGTGGAAGTCGTAAAATTATTCCCTCTCTGGCAGTTTCCAATTCACTGTTTAATTCACCCTTACTTAGAGGATTTTTCATCTAATGGTTGTTTTTCAGTCTCTTGTTTTCCTGCTTGTTTTCAAGTTTATCTTCTATTTCTAAGCACTTAATAAAATGTAAGTAATTTACGTTTCACATTTAAATTATATCTGAAGTGTTTGTTACTATGTTTGTGGGCATATCCTTGTGTATTTCCTCTAGTCCTAAGTCAAGGAGCCTTTTTATTCTTCAGTTTTTTCTTCTGTTGTGAACTTTTTATTTATGTTGGAAATTTTTCAGTAAGAATTCTTTTAGGCTTGGGTTGAAATTGCATTCTTCCAGGTAGGGTTATAGTTGTCCACCCAAGGACCTGAAGTGTCTACCAATCTGGGATCGCTTTAAATCCTATTATCTGAGCAAGGTTTTTCAGATAACTTGAATATGGACCAAAACGCCATAAGAACTGGCTCATTGTTACAAATTATCAGGTAATGTTTTCCCACCTCTGTCTAGTGCCAAAATTTAGATGATTTTAAATCCCTGTTATCCCCTTCTGTGTAGCGGGGGTTATTTCTCATTTATCCTCTCTCTGAGGGGAGCCTTCAAAGGCTTGGGATTTTATCCTCTGTTCCCTATACCCAGAACTCATGTTACTGATACACAGAAACATAAAGTCTTTAGGGTCCAAAGGAAGCCATTAAGGAAAATCTAGTTGTGGTGCTTATTTTTTTCCCCATGATTTGGGTTTCATTTCAACTTTTGGAAACTGTGAATCCTTTTGTGCCAGTTTGGCAGTGTCTCTAAAAATGCATTTCTTTTTTTTTTTTTTTTTTTTTGAGACGGAGTCTTGCTCTGTCGCCCAGGCTGGAGTGCAGTGGCCGGATCTCAGCTCACTGCAAGCTCCGCCTCCCAGGTTTACGCCATTCTCCTGCCTCAGCCTCCCGAGTAGCTGGGACTACAGGCGCCCGCCATGTCACCTGGCTAGTTTTTTGTATTTTTTTTTTTTAGTAGAGAGGGGGTTTCAATGTGTTAGTCAGGGTGGTCTCGATCTCCTGACCTCGTGATCCGCCCATCTCGGCCTCCCAAAGTGCTGGGATTACAGGCTTGAGCCACCGCGCCCGGCCTTAAAAATGCATTTCTATACATTTTTTAAATCTATTGTTTTAGTTGCTTCTATCAGTAGCAGTTATTCAGGGTATTTAACTTACAATGCTTCCAGAAATCGATGCCTCTTATCCTTTCTCCTCTCCTTCCTCCTCTCTTTGTCTTTTCTTTCGCTCCCTTCTCTTCTCCCCTCTCTTGCCTCCCTTCCTGCTTTCTTTTTACTTTCCCTCTCCTCCCTTTTTAGCTTGCCTATAATGGTTCAGCAAAACAACTCTTACCCTAGAAAAAGAAGGTATAAAGAATAACGGCCTTTTGTATAGGTGAGGGGCCTTAATTATCTAGCACCATTTTTTTTTTTTTTTTTTTTTGCAGCCTTTATTTTATTTACGGAATTATGTGTAAATAATGTTCTAACTCCTCTTAGCAAAGAACAGTGTTTTATTCATTATTATATCTACAGTGAACTGAAAAATTATCTTAAGCCAATACACACAAACTTTCCTTCTGGGTATGTATAAAAATACGTCTCATTTACAGGAATATAAGCTGCATTAGTTAACCCTGTCTCTATCCTTAAGCCTTTTGACTATATTCAGTTCCACCCCCACTGGCCAGACTTTGATTTATCTGATCTTTGACACTGCAAAGTTTCCTAGGCAATTCTGAATCCTGTTTTGTTAGAATTATTATAAATCTGTTATTTAAAAGTCTTAATCTGTTTTATTCTGAAATCTCTACACTGGCTTCTATCTGCTGATCCACTTTCATCTCTTCTTTGGGAATCAGGGATGATCATGATGGTCTAGTCTAGTTTGAACATCAGTGGTTGAATTATAGCGTTTGTAACCCTATGTTGTAGGCTTCCCCCAGAAAGACTATCTTGGTAGTGTTGAGGTGTTATCATCCAGAAAGAATGGGCTGATCTGATTTTCAGAAACCATTCAGATAAATTTAGCCTAGAACTAGCACATGAAGTTTGTATGTCATATATTCACTAACATTTATAAAACATCCACTATGTACCAGGGATTGAGATTCTGTTCTAGGGACTGGCAATTTAATTATGAATCAGACAAATTCGTTGGCCTCAACACATTATTGGTTTAATAGGGGTGGCATGTAGGCCTCTCTGATACTCTGTTCTAAGAGATACCATCTCTCCATCTCCTTCCTCCTCCACAAGACTCCCAAACTGTAGAGGAAGGATCCTAGTAGTGCAGCTCTGGTCCTAGAATAGTTTTGCATTTTTAATCTCAAGACCTAGAGGTACATTTTGATATTTATTCAATATCTCTCTTAAACACTAAGAATGATCTTGGAAAATTCTATTAAATGTTTTTTTCTATACTATTTTCTAACCCTCCAAATGCAGTCTCTTACTCTTTTATGTTCCAGCCCGTCTATCTTGCCCATCCTTGTAATGTTACCTTGTCTGTTTAGTTCTCCCTCTCTGCATTTCATGCATATAACTCCTCTGGTAATTTCAATTATTCTCCTGGTTGATTTTCTTGTGATAACCCTTCTAAGCAGCTTTGGCTCTTTCTGTTCAGAGAGTGAGGTTGGGAGAAAAAGCTAAGTAGGTAAAGGGGAAAGTTGTGATTACCAATATGTTAAGTTTTATCTCATGGTATCTGCTTATTTGAGTTCTTAAAAATACCAGTTTCAAGGAGTTAGTAAAGAACATCTTGAAACTAGAGTTAGCATGTTGGCCAACAAGGCAGGAGGGAAGGAAGTCTGAATTGTTACCAGGGAGAAGGGATGCCAGTTCTGGAAGGGTGGTCTGAAAGAAGGAAGGCAAGGACTGAGGGGCCTAACTGATACACAGTAGGCATAGAGAACCCAGAAAAAGAGAGACAAGATGAAGGAATTGTCTGCATGTGGAAATCACACGGTTATAGACTCTACATTTCTTTTTATTTCCAGAAACAGCTGGCTTTTTCTATAGCATGGATTATGTCATTTAAAATGCATCTTAGTTCCTGACCCTGGTGGCTTAAGTCATCTAGCATGAACCAGATAAATTTCACCATCCTGTTCACGTAATGGAAGTCTGATGGTGCAGGCTTCAAATATCTTAAATTTTACTATGTAAAAAGAACTTTGCAGCAAACTGACATAGCCTCAAATAAGTCATGTTTTTGGTGGTGGTGGGCTATGAACTTGAAGCCATCTTTTTCTTTTTTCTTTTTCTTCTTCTTCTTCTTCTTCTTTTTTTTTTTTTTTGACAAAGCTTCACTCTTGTTGCCCAGGCTGGAGTGCAATGACGTGATCTCAGGTCACTGCAACCTCCAACTCCCGGGTTCAAGTGATTCTCCTGCCTCAGCCTCCCAAGTAGCTGGAATTACAGGCATGTGCCACCATGCCCAGCTAATTTTGTATTTTTAGTAGAGACAGTGTTTCTCCATGTTGGTCAGACTGGTCTCGAACTCCCCACCTCAGGTGATCCACCCATCTCAGCCTCCCAAAGGGCTAAGATTACAGGAGTGAGCCACCATGCCCAGCCAAAGTCATCCTTTTCTATATTTTATCACAAGATTTTTTTGACATTTTCATCAGTTTGGACCTATATTGGATCCTACCAGATGTATGAAATGCCCCAAAAATGTTAGGCCCCTCCCATTAATTAGGTGATAAGGGTTTCCTCAGGGTCCTCTAAGAAGAATTTATGAGGCCAACATCATCCTGATACCAAAGCCTGGCAGAGACACAACAAAAAAAGAGAATTTTAGATCAATATCCCTGATGAACATCGATGCAAAAATCCTCAATAAAATACTGGCAAACCGACTCCAGTAGCACATCAAAAAGCTTATCCACCATGATCAAGTGGGCTTCATCCCTGGGATGGAAGGCTGGTTCAACATATGCAAATCAATAAATGTAATCCAGCATATAAACAGAATCAAAGACAAAAGCTACATGATTATCTCAATAGATGCAGAAAAGGCCTTTGACAAAATTCAACAGCCCTTCATGCTAAAAATTCTCAATAAATTCGGTATTGATGGAACGTATCTCAAAATAATAAGAGCTATTTATGACAAACCCACAGCCAATATCATACTGAATGGTCAAACACTGGAAGCATTCCCTTTGAAAACTGGCACAAGACAGGGATGCCCTCTCTCACCACTCCTATTCAACATAGTGTTGGAAGTTCTGGCTAGGGCAATCAGGCAAGAGAAAGAAATCAAGGGTGTTCAGTTAGGCAAAGAAGAAGTCAAATTGTCCCTGTTTGCAGATGACATGATTGTGTATTTAGAAAACCCAATCGTCTCAGCCCAAAATCTCCTTAAGCTGATAAGCAACTTCAGCAAAGTCTCAGCAAAAATCACAAGCATTCTTATACACCAGTAACAGACAAACAGAGAGCCAAATCATGAATGAACTCCCATTCACAATAGCTTCAAAGAGAATAAAATACCTAGGAATCCAACTTACAAGGGATGTGAAGGACCTCTTCAAGGAGAACTACAAACCACTGCTCAATGAAATAAAAGAGGACACAAACAAATGGAAGAACATGCCATGCTCATGGATAGGAAGAATCAATATTGTGAAAATGGCCATACTGCCCAAGGTAATTTATAGATTCAGTGCCATCCCTATTAAGCTACCAATGACTTTCTTCACAGAATTGGAAAAAAAAAAAAAACTGCTTTAAAGTTCATATGGAACCAAAAAAGAGCCCGCATTTCCAAGACAATCCTAAGTCAAAAGAACAAAGCTGGAGGCATCATGCTACAGGACTTCAAACTATACTACAAGGCTACAGTAACCAAAACAGCATGGTACTGGTACCAAAACAGAGATATAGACCAATGGAACAGAACAGAGCCCTCAAAAATAATACCACACATCTACAGCCATCTGGTCTTTGACAAACCTGACAAAAACAAGACATGGGGAAAGGATTCCCTATTTAATAAATGGTGCTGGGAAAATTGGCTAGCCATAAGTAGAAAGCTGAAACTGGATCCTTTCTTTACTCCTTATACGAAAATTAATTCAAGATGGATTAGAGACTTAAATGTATGACCTAAAACCATAAAAACCCTAGAAGAAAACCTAGGTAATACCATTCAGGACATAGGCATAGGCAAGAACTTCATGTCCAAAACACCAAAAGCAATGGCAACAAAAGCCAAAATTGACCAAAGGGATCTAATTAAACTAAAGAGCTTTTGCACAGCAAAAGAAACTACCATCAGAGTGAACAGGCAACCTACAGAATGGGAGAAAATTATTGCCATCTACTCATCTGACAAAGGGCTAATATCCAGAACCTCCAAAGAACTCAATCAAATTTACAAGAAAAAAACAAACAGCCCCATCAAAAAGTGGGCAAAGGATATGAACAGACACTTCTCAAATGAAGACAATCGTACAGCCAACAGAAACATAGAAAAATGCTCATCATCACTCGCCATCAGAGAAATGCAAATCAAAACCACAATGAGATACCATCTCACACCGGTTAGAATGGTAATCATTAAAAAGTCAGGAAACAACCGGTGCTGGAGAGGATGTGTAGAAATAGGAACACTTTTACACTGTTGGTGGGACTGTAAACTAGTTCAACCGTTGTGGAAAACAGTGTGGCAATTCCTCAAGCATCTAGAACTAGAAATACCATTTGACCCAGCCCTCCCATTACTGGGGATATACCCAAAGGATTATAAATCATGCTGCTATAAAGACCCATGCACACATATGTTTATTGCAGCACTATTCACAATAACAAAGACTTGGAATCAACCCAAATGTCCATCAGTGACAGACTGGATTAAGCAAATGTGGCACATATTCACCATGGAATACTATGCAGCCATAAAAAAGGATGAGTTCGTGTCCTTTATAGGCACATGGATGCAGTTGGAAACCATCATTCTCAGCAAACTATCACAAGAACAGAAAACCAAACACCACATGTTGTCACTCACAGGTGGGAATTGAACAATGAGATCACCTGGACACAGGAAGGGGAACATCACACACTGGGGCCTATTGTGGGGAGGGGGGAGAGGGGACTGATAGCATTAGGAGATATACCTAATGTAAATGACGAGTTAGTGGATGCAGCACACCAACATGGCACATGTATACATATGTAACAAACCTGCACATTGTGCACATGTACCCTAGAACTTATAGTATAATATATTAAAAAAAGAAGAATTTCTGTAGCATGTACTTGCTGTTGATATTGATTGGGCCCTGGAGGACTCACTTGTCATTTTAATTATTTCATTCCCTCAAAGTATGAAGAAACCACATTACCTCCGTGTTCTCTGGTCATCAGTCAAATGATGTTGACTTATCTGTCAGCCCCAAGATTTGAGGATATTGCATGTCAACTGATAATTCAATGTCCTATGATAGGTCCTTAGCTGAGATCACATGAGAATTTCTAGAAAATGTTTTGAAGAAAAGTAGTAAATGGGTTTAGAACAATTAGTGAGCCACATGTAAAACATACAAATCATCTTTTGTATGTCATCTCATAGCTCACAGCAAAATAAATATGAGACAAATTAATAATTTGTACATGTGATAAAAAAGAAACTTGAAACAGAGGAAGTATTTATTGAATTTCTGGATTAGAAAACATTTTCTAACCTTACAGTTGTTGAAAGTAATCACATACAAAAATATCAGATTTCACTAGATAAAAATGTTAAAATGTATGTACACTCAAATACATAATATAGAGAAATAAAGATTTGCTACCAAGTGCAACAAATGTATACATAAAAGTTAATATTCAAATATATAAAGAAGTCATAAAAGATAAAAGGAGAAATGTAACAAAAGGGTAAAAAATTATGAGTAAAAATCATGAGAGTAAAATTAGAAGTGGCTATTAAAATTTGAATAAAACAAATGTTATCTATTACTAATTACCAAGAAATTATACCTTAAACCAAATATAAAGTTCTACATTTGTCTATCAAATTATGGAAGACTTACCAATCAGTAATACATAATACTAGAGAGAACATGATATAATAAAAAACATTCCATATGACATATAAACCTAATAATAATTGATACACATTTCTGAAAACCAATTTGAAAATATGTACTAAGAGCCTTTAAGACAATTTTATACTTTGCTCCAATAATTACATTTTATGGGTTTTATCCTATAGAAATAGTAAATTTTAAAAACAAAGATTAGGGTTTTGAGAAGATGGAGTAGATGCAATTTTTCTATCCTCTTGCTAAGTACAATGAAAAATCATGGATATCATATATAAAGTCAAGAAGCCTATTATAGGTAAACAAAGAACGCAGACTTTCTAGGGACCTCTGGACTCCAGGAGTGCCATGGTGATGTGTTCTCTTGGTTCTGTTTTTGCTCTACATATCTCAGACTTGGAACTGAAGACACCAGTAACTAGGAAGACCAACAGGCACAGACCAAAAAATCCTAATGAAAGCCTACTCTCATAAGCTAAAGGACTAAAAAAGGGTCAGCCTACCAAGACAGAAAATTTTTAGGTACAGTTTCATTCAAGCCAAACACCACAGAAAAAACTGTGGTCCCAACCCCACCCCTGCCAGCAAAGGCCAAATGGGAAGCTGAAACATCCACCCCTTGTCAGGAAGGCATTCCACCTTCCCCTGTCATCCCCTACCAGGGTGAATACAGAGAAGATGAAGTAAGAATCTGGGTTGGTAACCAATTCCCCTTGCCCCACCTTGTGATGTCAGTGGAGACCACATGTAGATTCAGGAATTCCACTTTCACTTGACACTAACAAAGCACCCTTCCCATTTCTAACTAGGGTGGTATCACAGAGATTAGAACTGTTATAATTGCCCAGTGCTAACAAGGCCACCCCTGTGTGGTGTCAGTGGAGTCTACATGGGGAGCATTAACAAGGACTCTTATCGCTCCCAGCCAGGGTCGTATCAGGAAAGGCCTAGTGGGAAAACAGAACTCTAAGTTCTGCCCAGAGGTAATGATGAACCCATTCACCTAAGGGTCACTAAAGCCTGAGTGGGGTAGCTAGACTTCTAACCTGGCAGTAACAAGGTGAAATCTGTCCCTTCCCCTGCCACAGCAGTGCCCAAGAAAGCTAGCTAAAAGAGAAGTTTTAAGTAAGATCGAAAGTTTCATAATATAAGATACAAGATATCCCAAGCTTCAACAGAATGATCAATTATCACACCAAGAACCAGGAAAATCTGAACTTAATGAAATGATGATGAATAGATACTACTGCCAAGATGACAGAGATGGTAGAGTTGTTTGACAAAGACTTTAAAGTGGCCATAGTAAAAATGCTTCAAAAATAATTATGAATAAACTGAAAACAAATGAAAAAATACAAAGTATCAACAATGAAATAGAATTAAAGCAAAGAAATAGAAAATACTAAGAAGAACTAAATGAAAAATTTAGGAATGGAAAATACAATAACTGAAACAAAATTCTCAATGGACAGTCTCAACAGAAGAACGGAGGCTACAAAGGAAGGAATCAGTGAATTAAGTGAATTAAGTTATTTAGAGTGATGATAGAACACTATAAATAACTTAATCCCACCAACAGTGTGACAATATCTTAAAAATGAACAGTGCCTAAAAGACCTGCAAGGTTACAATGAAACGTCTACTATTTGTATTTTTAGAGTCATGGAAAGAGAGGAAAAAGGTTGGGGTTGGAAACATTCTCAGAGAACTAATGGCTGAAATTTCCTAAATTTGGTAAAAGACTAACCTATAGATTAAAGAATCCGAGTGACCCTAAAATAGGATAAACCCAAAGAAGTCTACGCCAATACACATCGTAGTCAAATTTCTGAAAATGGAAACAAAGGAAAAATCTTGAAAACAGTTAGAGAAAAATGACCCCTTACTTATGGTGGAAAATATTATTTGAAAGACACCAGATTTCCTACTGGAAAACATGAAGGCCAGAGGAAGTGGCATTATATTTTTTTCAATCACTAGTAGAAGAGACTTGTTATCTCAGAATTCTATATTCAATGAATATATTCTGCAAGAATGAAGAGGGAATCAAGACATTTTCATATGAAGAAAATAGAGAATTCATTACCAGAATACCTAGTTTATAAGAATAGCTAAGAGAAGCTCTCTAAAAAGAAAGGAAATGATGAAAGAAGGCATCCTGGAATGTTGGAAATGAAGAAAGAACAATGGAAAGAGGAAAAATATGGGCAAATAAAATAAACTTTCTCCTTTTGGGTTTTCTGGATTATGGTTGACAATTGAAGCAAAAATTATAACATTGATATCATCCTAAATACATAGTGAGAAAGTATTTAAATCAATTATACTATAAATAGGGGCAGTAAAGGGACATTATGAGAGGTAAGACTCCTAAACTTCATTTGAACTGATAAATTGTCAGCACCAGTAGACTGCGATAATTTTTTATGTGTATATATATATAAAATATCATACCACTAACAAAGCTATACAAAGAGATGTACACACAAATACTAAATATAAATCAAATGGAATTCTAAAAAATGTTCGAGTAACCCTCAGAAAGGCAGGAAAAAGAAAACAGAAAGAAATGAAAAACAGAAAAAACAAAACACACACACAAAAATGGAAAATTTAAGTCTCGACATATGAATCATCACATTAAATGTAAATGGTCTAAATATATCAATTAAAAGACAGAGACTGGCTGAGTAGCTTAAGAAACCATATGCTGTCTATACAAATATCATTTGAAATATAATGATATAGGTGGATTGAAAGTCAAAGGCTGAAAAATATATATCATACAAACTTCGATAGAGGACTAAATTAATTGACTATATTAACATCAAACAATTGTTAGGTAATGACAAAAAGGTCCATTTACCAAGAAGACTAGGCAATCCTAAATGTGTGTGCACCAAATAATATAACTGAAAAATATGTAAAACACAAACGGGGAGAACTGGAAATGTAAATAGACAAATTCACAATTGTAGTTGGAGACTTTCAGACCCTTCTCTCAACAATCGAGAGAACAAGCAGACAAAAAATCAGCAAAGATATAGAACTCAATAATACCATCAATCAATAGGATATAATTGGCATTTATAGAATACTTTAACCTATGAAAGAAGAATAAACATTATTTTCAAATGCCTATGGAACATATAGCAATATAGAATTATCCTGGACCATAAAACAAACTTTAATATATTTAAAGAATTAAAACCACACGTAGTGTGTTTTGTGATGATAATGGAATCAAGGTAGATGTAAATAATATAAAAATAACTAAAATTTTTTAAACACTTGGAGACTAGACAAAATACTCTCATTTGTCAAAGAGCAAATCTCATGGCAATTAAAAAAATGAACTTCATGAAAATGAAAACAGAGCACATCAAAATTTATAGGACAGCTGAAGCAGTGCCGAGAGGTAAATTTACATCTCTAAATGCTTAGAGAAGAAGAAACATCTGAAATCAACCTAAGCTCCCACTTCAATAACCTAGAAAAAGAAGAGCAAAATAAACCCAAATTAAGCAGGAGAGAAATAATAAATGTAAAAGCAGAAATCAATGAAGATTAAAACGGAAAAACAATATAGAAAATAAACAAACCAAAAAAACTATTTAAAAATCTATAAAATTGACAAACTTCTAGAAATACTGAAAAAAGAGAAAAGACAAATTACCAATATAAGGAATGAATATCACTAGAGACTCTGCAGACATCAAAAGGATAATAAAGGAATACTATGAACAATTTTTCAAATAAATTTGACAACTTAGATGAAATGGACCAATTCCTTGAAAAGTACGAACTACAACAATTCACCTAATACGAAATAGGTAATTTTAATAGCCCTGTAACTCCTAAAGAAATTAAATGCATAATTTTAAAACTCTCAATAAAGAAATCTCCAGACCCATGTTATTTCACTGGAACAATCTACACCAATTCTGAAATAACACCAATTCTGTAATATCTACACAATCTCTTCCAGAAAATAAAATAGGAGGAAACACTTTATGTTTTCTTAAAAAACAGAAACTACCTTATAACTTAGTAGTTGTACTCTTGGGCATAATTCTAAGATTAATGAAAACTTATGCTGACAAAATTCCTGTGCCTGAATGTTCATATCAGCTTTATTTGAAATAGCTCCAAACTGGAAACAATCTAAATGTACTTTAGTGATACATGGTTAAATTAACTATAGTAAATCTATTTCATGGAATACTGCTCAGCAACATAAAAGTACAAACTATTGATGCATATGACGTTTAGATGAATCTCCAGATAATTATGCTATGTGCAAAAAGCCAATCAGAAAATGTTACATACTGTATAATTTATTCTTAAAGTGATGGCATTATATAAATGGAAAACAGATTAGTGGCTTCCAGGGATTAAGGAGGGTATATATGGGGTGAGGGTAGAAGTGGAAAGGAAACGTGTGTGGCTATAAAAAGAAACCATGAGGGATCCTGTGGTGATGGAAATGTATCTTGATTATATCAATATCCTGGTTGTGATAGTGTACTGTAGTTCTGCAAGATATTATATTTGGGGACACTGGGCAGAAGGAACACAAAATATCCTTTTATTATTCCTTGTAACTGTCTGTGAATCTACAATTATCACAAAATAGAAAGTTTAATAAAAAAGGAAGTATCTCTTTATTACTGTACAATTTGTAATAGAGAAAATTGAAGTAATCCAAATGCCCCAAAATGAGGAATGTTAAAGTAAATTAAACTATAATAATAACACAGAACATTATATAACTTCTTAAAATGATTTTAATATTTTACAGAATATTTCTGCTATAATGTGAAGTGAAAAAGCAGTATACAAAATTGCTTATATCTTATGATCTCAATCAAGTTTAACAAGCATTAGTAAAACTGGAAGACATAGTACTAGTGTATGAATAGAAAAAATAGATTAGTATAATAAAATAGAAAGTAAAAGATCTGTCCCATATACACAAGGAAATTTAGAATATGATAAAGATGTGATCTCAAATTACTGGGGCAAAGATGAACTTTTAAATAAATGATGCTGGGACTACCTGTAGCCACTGTGAAAAAGATAACATTAGGCTCATACCTCACAATGTATATAAGAACAATCTCCAAATGGATTAGGGATTTGTGTGTGTGTGTGTGTGTGTGTGTGTGTATGTGTGTATCTATCTATCTATCTATCTATCTATCTATCTATCTATCTACACACACACATAATAAAATCCTTTGTCTCTAATCTATGGGCCTCATGTCCTCTATCAGCAGCCATTAAACTGTGGTACCTAAATGCCTATATATAGGATAGTGGTTAAATAAATTATGATACATCTGTCAAGAACTGTGAAGAGTCTGAAATTTTACCCTATCTGCAAGTCAAAACACTGCCACAGTTTTATAGAATCTAACAGAAGGCATGAGACTCCTAGGTCAGAGATGAAGGATAGTTTATTACCTAGAGTAAATATAGCCAAAGTATGCCATTTTTGGTATCAGTTTTATGAGCCCCAATTCCCACAGGATAAAGCAAAAAGTGGCAGATAACGCCTTCATATATTCTGTCTGTACAATGATTGACTTCCTGTACGATTGAGGAATTCTGAGATGAGAGAGTGTGTATCTTTGATATTAGACAGTAAACATGCCTGCCCTTTGTTCTGAGGAAGATGCTATCTCTATATTTCAAGATTGTTGGCTATACAGACATGCCTGAAACGATAGTCTGGAACAAAGGGCAGTCAGTGTCTTGCTCAAAAGATGTGAAGAAATGCAAGCATCCCCAACAATATCCATACAATGAAGCACTATATAGCTGTTTAAAAAAGGGAAATTATCTATAAATTGATTTTGTGGAACATATCGCTAGTTAAACACAGCAAAGTGAAAACAAACCCAAAGTAACAATAACATCCAAACAAAACAAAACAATACAAATACACACAAGAAACAAAAACACAAAAACAAAAACCAGCCAGTTTACTACTTTTAATACTAAGAAGAAGACTTAACAAAATACTAGGATACCTGTGTATTTGTGCACACACAGACACACACACACACCCCTACACACACACTCTAAAACAAACAAACAAAACCATTGGAAAGTGGAGGTAGGAATTATTAATAGTTACCTACAGGGAGTGGGTTGGAAAAGGGTTATAAAGAAAGGACTAATGGAAATGAGACAGTAGGGATAAAGAGGGAAAAGCACTTTCCTGAATATACCTGTTTGTTTAGCTTTGACATACCATAGTAATATTTCACATTTCCACTCACCCTCCCTCCCAAATAATTAAAATCAACCAGGATGTGGGAAAATTACAAAATAAATACACTGACAAATGAACTTAGCTGTATTACAAACAAATAATATAACCACAGTGGGTAGGATGGGAAGGAAAATAAGTAACTTTGGAAAGTAGTATTTTGACTGGATACTATAAGGCTAAAGACAAAAAATTGTACACAGATACTACACTCTAGTTAGTAAATCTGTTTTTCATGTGGAAGAGGAGATATGTGTTAGCAATTTCGTAACTATTTCATATGTGTCCTAAGACTGAACAAATTAGTGACTATATTGTAGTTAATGAGAGCAGGTACTGTTGGAGAAAGAAGTAAGAAATAAGGAAGGGGCAGGAGCCTGAAGCTAGAACAGAATGAACATTATGTGTTACATTAGAGTATGTAGCTCACACATATGGTATGCTTAACATATGTGGAGACAGATATAAAAATAAGTATTCATATGTGTGTATACACAAGTTATTACACATTCATGCATTTCCAAGCTCTGTCTGCTGAGAGCGTCTAAGATTAATCTGCTCTATATCCACTGCAAACTTTCATAGGCACAGCACAACCAACACTGTAATGCTACTTTTCTAAATGCCATTTTTCAATAACAGAAGCCAGAGTTCAGTAAATGAGCATTTGATTCCAGGGAAGGGTCCAGGAAATCGATGAGCATTATAGTACCAGAACTGTTTGAAAAGTGATGGAAAGCATGTGCGAAGAACACAGGTGCCAACCTCAAGGAACTCCCATTGGCCAAAGCTGAAAAAATTTGGCTGACAAAATAAATAATGATAATATGGAATTATAACTCACAGAATAAAATAGGGCATCATATTGATATAAATCTATAATTCAATACATAAATAAATATGAGATAAGTGGCAACCCTTCCTTACAGAAGAATTCCAATTAATAAATACAGAAGGTATGAGGAAATTTTAAAATGAAGTGACCATTAGGCACATATCATAGTAATAATTGTTAAAAACGAAATCTACTGATAGTTGCCAACATCAGTGGGTGAGGTTTGAGAGGAAACACGATGTTAGTAGAGTCTTAAAGTATCTTATCCAAGACATTTACCAATTGTAAAGATGGGGATATTAATTTTACAGGGAAAACAGGTATCACCTGAACCTAAGTGATCAAGGTTCCCATTACCAGTAATAAGATTATTAATATCATGTATCCCTTGAAATGATGCACTGAGCAGGATCTAGCATCATTTCTGTAGTATTATCATCAAAAAAGGCATAATTTCAATCTAATCGTTAGAAAAGGCTAGAGAATCCAAATTAAGAAGACTTCTGATGAAAAGTATAAGGCCAAGAAAGATAAATAAAGATTGAAGGACTGTCACAGAATGGATGAGACTAAGGAGATACAATAACTAAATGAAGTGTAGCATCCTGGAATAGTAAAACAGCAATAGAGAAAAAACTGGAGAAATTCAAATAAGGTCTATAGTCGTATTGATGATATTGTTCCAATGTTAACTTCCTGATTTTGATAATTGCACTAAAGTTATGTAAATTTTTGACATTAGGGAAAACTGGGTGAAGGGTATACATAAACACTTACTATTATTTTTGCAGCTCTTATGTAAGACGATAGTTATTTCAAAACAAAATGTAAAAAAATCTGGATCAAAATAAAACAATGTTGACAATATTATCCTTTATGTAATAATTCATTTATTTATTACACTTTTAAACTAGTTTTCAAATTTTACATTGAGCAATTTATAGTTTATCTATTTGAAAATGTGAAATATTTTTAAAGAAATTAAAAGTTAAGACTACAACAGACAACCATACCATCCAAATTCAATGATATTAATATTTTGCCATATTTACATCAGTAGTTTTTATGGGTATAAAATGTTACAGAGACATTAGAATACTTTTTTCTTGATCTTGTTCATCTTCCTCCTTCTCCTTTCTAGAGGAAAAGATTACTCTAAAATAGGGTGTATACAGATATACATCCTACATAGACACACATTTGACTCCAACTAATGCTTAAAATTGTTTAGTGTGTTTCAAAATATATAAATATTATAGTATACATATTCATCTACAACTTTTTTCACTCAATATTATGTTTTTGGGATTTATTCATGTTCTGTTCATTTTAAATGCTACATAAGATTTATCTGCATAGGTATAACAATGCATTTAACCCTTTGCCATTGAAAGAACTTTCCTGTCTCCCCTTTTTGCAATTACAATGTTGTAATTACATCATGAGCATAACTTCCTGTGAGCATGTGTGAGTTTCTGTAATAAACTTTGTAGAAGTATAAATTCTGGATTGTAGGGTGTGTGCATCTTCAATATTATATGTTGCCAAATTTCTTTCCAAAGTGGTTAAACCAATTTGTACTTCCACTGGCAGTATATGAATTCCTATTTTTCCACATGCTTGCCAATACTTCTATCATTAGACTTTTAAAATTTGCCAATCTGATGAGTGTGAAATGATATTTCATTTTTGTTTTAATTTGCATTTTCATGCTTAGTAATGAGGTTGAACATCTAATTTTGTGTGATTCATGGTCATTGGTGTTACTCATTCTGAAAATTACTTTTTCATTACCAACTAACTTTTTATGATAACTTTATATGTACTAGTTAAAAAAGAAATGGAGCTAAGCATAGAAAATTCACTGTATTACAAATGATACAGTGTTTGATTGTATTGACTGAGATATAATGTCCACGGTCTTGGAGTACTGTATTTTATTCCAGATATCTGTCTAAAGAATGCTAAATGGAATAATGAAGAATCTTGAAATAATGAAATATGAGAAATGACTGCAGCACTAGGGGATGATTTTCCAAAAGTGTCTTATGAGGGATGTGACATCTGTTTTTTTAAAATTTGACAAGCTCTCCGGAGTCAGAGGATATGTATGTATTAATTTTGTTTCAGAAGTGCCAAGGCCCGTGGTAGAAATTTTGAGGAAAAATATTTGAACTCAAGATCACAGAGATTTTTTTTTTTTCATCATTAAATTTATTCTGGGATGGAATTAGTTACCTGATCCCTGAACTAGTTCAAGCTGAGGTTTACGGGCCCATGTATCAGGAATGTAGTTAGAGAGATTCATCTGTAGGGGAGGACCCTAAATGAAATAATCTCTATTCTGACTCAAAAGTCTACGTTTTTTATGTAGTAAACAATTCATAGAATGAAGTTCTAGGAAATCCAGAAATGAGTCATTTTTTGTATTCATAATTACGGTGGCTCAATTAAAACATTGCTTGAGGTAATGGTGGGTCAGTCTTTGATTTTTCTAAAATTTCTCAGCAAAACAAATATGCCTTAATTGGCTAAACCAAACTGGAATGTTAACTCTGAATTCAAACTTGATTTTCATCATGGCACTTTAACTTCATCCCTCCCTCACTCCTACTCCAAGTGGCCCTCTGCCTTTCTGGTCCTGTGATTCCTGTAGCAAGATAATGTCTATATGATTATGGGCATACCCACTAATACCATTGTATCTTTTGTACCAAGAAATGTGGAAGCCCAGGATATAGCTGGTAAATAAAAGACCCTTTAGGGAAAGGAGACCATTTCTATCATCAAGCAGACGATAATGGAGTTGTTTTTGAGCAACCAAGACGCCCTTTATACATGGATTTGGGGGCAACAGAAAGAATTTTAATTAGTTAGAGGGAGAATTTGCTGTTAGATTTTCAGAAGATCTTAATGAGTATTAAGGGGAGTTGAGGAATCTTTTATGAAGACATTTAGTGAGAGAAACTTACTCTGTGTGATGGTGATGGCTTAGATACTGTTCTCCCTGAAACCTGCTCTTTGGTGAAATGACCTCTGAGATGTCTCATCAAGGCCTCATCATTCTAAGTGGCCTCTAACACTTGAAGCTCTTAATTTTCTAAGGATCACAAGTGCTTTTCCTCTAGATCACCCCATTTGGAATTTTAACTAAAAGGCCCAAGTTCAGTGCACTGACTCTTTGGGTATTTATTGTTTATGAAGTTGGCCGTAAAGTCCCATATGCCCCCAAATGTCCTGTTGCACTACTAGATCATGTCTTCTCCTGTTATTTTCTCTTTCGGACCAGATGGAGGTTGGTGCAAGTTGTTTATTGGACTCCTAGAATTATCTTATGCACTGGACTTTGGCAATGATGCCTGGTACCCTTGTCCAAGATAGATATTTGAAAGCCATTTCTTATTCATGTTTCCTCTCTGGCCAGGACCCTGAGAAGAAAAGCCAGGTCAGAAGAAAGTGCCAAGCAATTTCTATCCCTTTCCCAATTGTGACTCACAAAATTGCTCCACCCTTCATATTTCTATATGTCTCTGATAAAGCAGTGCACTTGTTTGCAAAACACACAATTCTAGTCCAGCCTCTTTATTTTATGGCTGAGGAAATGAAAGTCCAAAGAGGCTGAGTGACTTGCCCAAGACCACATAGTACAACAGCAGTGCAGCCAAAACTAGAATTTAGTTTGGATGCCACTCTTCCATTAGAAAAATCTTTCCCATAGATTCCTGAGGGGAAACTCTCTCCTTAGCCTTCTAGATAGGCCTAGATAAATCAGGATGCTGCTGTGAGCAAGGTTTAGCCTAATGAGGTCAGTGCCCACTGCCAGGGCCTCCTGAAAATGAGTAGATGTTAAGGATTTTGTAGACATATTCTGGGTTTAGGGCACATAGTAGTTGAAGGGAAAATCCCAGAAAAAAGAAAATAAATAGGAACCAGCTGGTAAGAAATGTAGATGATCAGGAATGCCATCATCACCAGGAGGATGGTAAATTAAAAGGACTGAGTGAGGAAAACAATAACTTGAAAATTTATGTAAATACAGTGAATCAAAGATGGCTTTGAGAAAAACATTAACATAATTATGATTCTGAGAGTGTAAGATTTTGGCTAGATCATTCATTTGGTTTCACTGGCAGCAGTAATTGAAGAAGCTAGGAGGAAGTTTGCTGAATAAATGTGCCTGTAGTTGATTGGAAAGTATGTATCTGCTATGCCTTGTTCTGTAGCACACATATGCTCTCTTTCTTTCTTTCCTGTAAGGGGACACTTGTCGTGTCAGGCACTGTGAGCTCAGAAAGACCTAGAGGGCACCAAAACTTGAGGATCTGCCTGTTTTCTCCTGAAAAACCCAGAAGACATTTTTTTTTTTCTTTTGCCACTTATAATGATTGCAAATGTTTGAAGAAAGCAGTTAATAAACATGAAAGAATCTTCAGAAAGGAGACTAGGAAACAGAAGAGTCAGAGAGATAACTCCACAGAATAAAGTTAATCAGTGGTAGCAGTGGCTATCTGGAAAAGGATTACCTTCTGGATTTCTGAGATGATTGTGTCCTGGATGTATATTGGACCAGAGTCTGATTTTAAATATTCTGTCCTGATTTTAGACCATAGCAAACAATAGAAAGCCTTGCCTTTTGGATGCCACCTGGTAAGGTTGGGAGGAGTGTAAGAAAGACACTGCTATCCAACAGTCTTTCCCAAGGTGGATCAATAGAATATCAGAACAGAGAGGGAATTAAAGAGGATCCTGACCTGTGTTCCTCAACAGGGGTCATGTGCATTTGAGGCACGGCAGTTTTTCCGTACTTATCATAACGACTCAAAATTGTTCCACCCTTCATATTTCTATATGTCCCTGAGAGAGCAGTGAACCTGTTTACAAAACACACAATTCTAGTCCAAACTCTTTCTTTTATGGCTGAGGAAATGAAAGCCCAGAGAGGCTGAGTGACTTGCCCAAGACCACACAGTACAACAGCAATGCAACCAAAACTAGAATTTATGTCTACTGCTTCTCCCACATGTGGAGCTGTACCCACAAGTATGCTCATCGTTTCATTAACAGAGATTCATTCTTTTGGGATTAGTTTTTTAATTTCTAGCAATCTTCGCTAATGTCAAATAGTTCTAGGAAGTATGAAACTTGAAAAGATCAGGACAAAGAAATGTTGAAAGGAAAGGAGAGAATGGACCAAAAGGTAAGTTGAATTCTTCTCAGGTAGGACAACAGAGAATGGAAGGCCTGGAGTGGGTGCTGGGGTGGGTGGGGGTATTCAGATGCAGGCTGCATTCATAAGTCATGTACCACAGCCAGGTGAACATGTGGCTATAGTACATTGAACCTGGCTATCAGACACAGCTCGTGAAGTCAGTCTCTTGACTTCAGTTTATAGTCATACCTCATAGAATTTATATCACGAATTCATCTTTGAGGCAGCATTTTTCTAGTACTCTTGTTCAGTCTGAATGTATTTCTAGCTTCTCAAACTCAGCCCACTTACGTTCAGGATTCCAGCCTGACTCTTCAATAAATCCCTTCTCCACAGTTTGACAGTTTGGAGCAAGCACTTGGAGGAGCAAGGCTTGACGTTCCGCCAGAGCTGTGGCTGAGTTTCAGCCCTGCTGCTTCCTAAGTTGCTATGACTTTGGGCATATCTTAACCTTTCTGGGATCTGTTTCCTTCTCTGTAGAATGAGGTGGTGGGAGGGTTTCCAAAAGTGAATGTGGAGTGTAGATGGCACCTGGTCAGCCCCAAATGTTGTCATCTACTCCTCCCTGCCTAATCATAAATGATCTTCTTGAATAAAATTCATTTTCCATTTTAAAAATCCTATAGCTTTTCCAGCCTTCTCCTCAGCCAGTTTTCCTGTTGTTCTTTAAGTGCATGCAAAGAGCCATTTTGTTTCATATTACAGAATCTTCAGCAGCTTACATACATATTCAAGTACATTCAAAGGAGCTCAGTTTGTCACTGAGCATCATGGTTTCTCTATTGCCACTAATTCTACAAGATACATTTGCACAGGATGCTCAGCTCAGAGACCATTAAAGCTCCTTAAAGTCCTGCAATCATATGTAGTAACTGTTTGGTTATACCTTCCCAAAGTTAAGGACACTGCAACCAAATTACTCAGCTCGTCCTTTCTTTATGCCCCTTTCCTCACAGAAGTCATAGTCCATTATGGGGCAGGCTAGTGGGATCTATTACTTTCAGTGAAAGGATGTTCTTCCACAAGGTTTTTCATAAGGCCTTGAGTTTTTGATATACACCTCTGCTTGTGAGATGGGCCGCTGATGAGCGTCTGTGTTGTGACAGCGTGATTATGCATGTTGTGAATAAACATGCTTGTGTACGTGTGTGCTGTCACAGCAATGAGCAGCATCCAATAAATACCGGGTTAAGAGTATGCCAGCATCTTCCTAACAGCTGGCACTGCTGAAAAACTCGCCTGCCTTATTAACACTCCACTTATCTGGAATCTGCTCACTGAGCAGAAACAACTTCATAAATTTTTGCAATTTGCATTCCACCTTGCTGTTGCTCATTACCATTGACCTCATCCCTTCTCTGCTAGAAAGGACCGACCTCTCATGGCCCCGCCTGCTACATGTCCCTTACCTCTGCCTGTCGACATCAAAGGCAGAATCAGGGTTAAGGCTTGTTGATGCTTCCAGGGCTGTGAAAGAATAATGTCATTTCCCCCACTTCATTTGGGAGAAAGTGACATTTCCAGAGTCCCTTCTTCCTCTTGTGCATTTGTAACCTCTCCTTTCTGAGAAAGATTAAAATGGAGAAGTCCAAACCTTCCAAATGGGAGGAAAAAAAAGGCAGGCAGCAATTTGGTTGTCCAAGAAAACATTCTAATCCCCTCTCAGTGTCTTTCAGAGATTAGTCTATTGTGTTCACAATGCGTGCCATTTTCTCACTTAATCATTCTAATCTAGTTCCCTAGCCTTTTAACCTTTCTCTCCTTTGCCCTGGCTCTTTTATTCCATGTGGCGTTTTCAGCTGTTTCATTAGCCACAGTTCACAACTCATAGCATCCAGTTAAATATATTTTCAGGCCAGGTACCTTTTCTTATTGGCCTGTGTAGTAGCGGGAAGCTGATTCTTTTTCCCTGCTTCTAGCTGCTCCTCCCTTCTCAGTAAAACGTCCTTATTATCCTTGATTGAAAACGGTGGTTTGCCTGCTGTCTCAGGTCTCCCTGAAACAGCCCCCATCCCAGGGTGCCAGATCCTGAACCCCCGTGGACTACAGAGGCAGCTCCTGAATGCAGTAGAATCTCTGAGCAATGGCTTCATTAAAAATCGTATCACGGGCTCAGTTTTATATTTTTCACCTCCCTGACTTGATGAAAACAAAACAAGAAGAGGTGGGGAGGGAGGAAGGAGGAGAGGTAGAAGTGAATTGCTTAATAGAGACAGTCTGAATATTTAATATGCTGATTTTATTGAATAAAAGGTGAAAAAGTGGTTCTTGTTTGTTGCTTGCCTGTCAAACCATGGCAAACAAGCGTTCTTTTCCCTGACTGGAGCTTTTTATTACTCTATGGATTCTAGAGTGTAATTATTCCCTATATCTGAGCTGCATTATACACACAATTACAATTCCCCAGCTGAACTATTTATTTATTACCATTTATTATCAGAGGAGATATTTGTTTAGTTTCCTTGGAGGCTTTTTCTTGGGTGATGACTATCACTGTCTTGCTCTTCATCCAGATGGAATGTCCAGGAGCAGCCCCTTGCTTTAAGCTCCTAGCTCATCTGTTGATAGCTTGGATGAACTTCCTAGCCACATTTATTCATGCTGTTGAAGAAAAATGTTGGGCAAAAGAAATTATAGGGCTATAAATGTTTAAGAATGTTTGCACTGTTTTCAGAGCTTTCATGGGAAGGACTTTTTATTCTAGCTATTATCATCTTATGAAATCTGATTTGAAATCATTTAAGAAAATAGTTTTCCCTAGATACGGCCTGCCTGCCTAGCAGTTCATAAAGAAAGAGCCTACAGCTAAATAGAATTCACGTCTCAATAAACATTTGTTGAAAACCTTACCATAAGCCAGGCACTGTATGGACAAGAGGGCACAGAGATGAAGAAGACTCAGTCTTTATCCGGGAAGATCTTGTAGTTCGTCCTGAGAAAGAGATCTGTAATTAATTCTGAGAAATGTAACAAGTGCTGCAATGTTGGTTCATTCATTCATTTTAATTTTTGCTGATATCATACAATGTCCAAACACTAAGTGGGGGAAACAGACATATTGGGGAAAACAGGTAAGGTCTTCACCTCTCAAGTGTGGTCTCATTATAGAAGGGTGTTGGAGGGCCAGACCAATAATATTGAAGGAAGCAGGAAATATTTAAGACAGTTTTTGATACTTATGATTGCCATGAAAAACAAAACAGGAAAATGTGACTGAATGTGTGGAGGTGGAAAAGGAAGAGATGGGGGTGCTTACCTCAGAATAAGTGTACAGTAAATGTTAGCTCTTTTCTCTCTGAGCAGGTGTCATTTGAGCTGAGATCTAAGTGATGAGAGAGTTTGTCATGGGATAAACTAGAGAATGTCTTGGGGAAAGAGCTCTCTGGATAGACAGAACAGCATGTGCAAGAGCTCTGAGGCAGACACTGCAAGAAGAATGTGTGGTGGGCCAATAGAGAGGGAGAGAGCAGAGGGAGATGAGGAGGAGGAGGGAGCTGGGACTGGGTCAGTTATATCCTGCCCTTTGTGGAAAAGAGTTTTGGGTTTTATTTTAATTTCAGAGAGAAGTCACTGGATACATCTGATGGGATTGTAGTAAAGAGCTCCACACTTCCTTAGCCTACACTCAGACAACTTTCCAAACCAGACCAATCGGATGTTTTCTTCCTGGAGCAAAAGGAGGAAAAAGTGAATAAAAATGCCTGCAATCCCTCACTTTTCTTGGCACAAATCTTATGAGAGTCTCTGCTTAGCATCAGGTATCTTATCTATCATCTTGCACTATCTTAGGTCCTGCCCATTTTCAAGGCTGATTTTCCAGTCTTCCATTGATTCTGTGAACTTCAGAATTACTTCTAACAAATTCTGTTTGGATTGAGTTAACCAGGTTTTGTTGAAATTAAAGGACTCAAACTGAGACAAGGAGATGTGTAGTGCCTTCCTACCTCTTATGTGGGCTGGCAAGGCAAGACACGTAGATCTCTCTCAAGCTCACTCCATCAGCCTTGAAAGTGATGACAAAGCATCCCAGATTCTGGCTCTAGCATATCCAAAGGCATTGTTTTCCAGTGTTTCATGCTTTAGTCTTTTTCTGTGTCTGTATTATTATTTTAGTGGAGATTTGGGAAAAGCTAGATGAAGAATTTTAAACTTGGGTCAAATTTAGCTGCATGTAGGGATCAAATTAGCCAGGAAATTATTAAATTTCACTTATTTCTGCACTATTTGGGATCAAGTTGTCTCAGGTAAAATTTTCGTCTACCTCCCAAAACTTGCCTTACCCAATGGAGTCGGGCTACAAAATTGAATCTTTGAGACATTTTAGAGAATCCTGACTGAAGACAATTCTGATGTAGCTAGAAAAGAAACATCGTCAAAGATCAAATTTTCTTTTTCTGTCTGTCTTGTCTCTAAACAACTTTTATCTCCACCCCGTTCCTTTGTTAGGTTTCTGGATTCAAACATTGATGGCTGCTTCCTAATGATTTTCTAATTCTTTTATATATTTTTCATTTTTGTAAAAATATGTCCAGATGGTTCCAGAATGTTTTTATTGCTGTATCTTTAAAGCTCAATACTTATTTGTAAAGAATTTAATTTACTCTTTCTATGTCTAGATACCCACTCTTCTCTTTCTTGGAGTCTCTCAAATATTCCTTTCTTTCTTCTTAGTCTCAAATTGATAACAACCTTTTTGAAATATGATTACTTTAAAAATCATTAAGTTAGGATTTGAGTACATTTTCCACTTGAATATTATCCCTAATATTTTTCTTTAATTAAGATGACATGACATACATTTGCAAATAGGTTCTTATTATTTGTCTTATTAATTTTCATATTTAGTTTGTCAATAAATGCACACCATGGAGTCCAAAGACAAATACTCCATGAATCTTTGGTGCTCTAAGTGTCTTTTTTCTTGGAGATTATTTTTAGTCAAATTTGTATCAAAATAATAGGCAAGAAGGAAAAAATGAATATAATTAGCTGTGGGAGTATGTCTACTATGAAGGTCATGACATTAATGAGAATTTTAGAAGTGTTGTAGAGACAAGTAAGGGCTTTTGGGGGTGTTTTTTTTTCTTCCACTCCTTTAAAATCTTTATTTTGAAGGCTGAATTTTTATTTATTTATTTTTTAACTAAAGGTTATTAACTTGTTCAAAAATCCTAAACCACAAAGAAATAATCTAAAGCCATGCAAATGATGTTTAGACCAGCAACAAAAAACTATGTCAATGGGTGGGGCTAGGTAAGAAGACAGGAGTTAGAATACAGGTTGATGAGTGGTATTATAATGGGTTAAGCACAAGATGCATTGGTATAGAAGGAATTTCTATTCCAGTCTTGTACGGGGAGTGGTTCCCAAAGAAAGGGAATTTAAAGGAGAGCTGAAGGAAAAGTAAGAGCCAAGCAGAAGCAGAGTGGAAATTTCTAGGCAGAGGTAACTGTTTACCTATGAAGGCCTGCAGAAGAGTTCATGATGCTTTTCAGTACCCCCGGTATGGCTGGAGTAGGGCCCAGTGAGGCATGGTGATGGGGAAGGAACTGGTGCTATAATATGCAAAAGGCTATCATCATGTGAAATGTAGATTTCTTGCTTTCTCTTCCCCAGCCATCATTCTGGCTATAATTCCTGGTTTCTCATCATTCTAGAGTAAATGCTCATTTCTTGACAAAGCTGGGGACAAGACTAAATGAGAGAGCATATATGTGGTACAGAGGATAGTATGGGTGTGGTAGGGAAAATTACATGATTCTTTCTTTCACCCAAGATTTTTTCTGCTGTTCTCCTGAACTGTAAATAGGATGAACTATCACACCTATGATTATGTCACATTACACCACAAGGGAATTTTGCAAATGTAATTAAGGCTACTACCAGTTAACTTTGAGTTAATCAAAAGGAAAATTTTTTGAGTGAGGCATGTATAATCATAGCAATCATTTAAAAGCAGAACATTTTCACTGGCTAGTAGCAGAGGAAATCACAAAGAGTCTGTGAGAAAGAGTCAGTGTACCATTGGTGGCTTGATGATGGAGGTCCCCAAGTGCCAAGGAATAGAAGCTGAGAACAGCCTGTGACTGATGGCTAGAGAAGAAATGTAGACCTTCATCTCCCAATCTCTAAGAATGGAATTCTGTCAACAACCTGAATTAGCTTAGAAGTGGATTCTTCCCCAAGGTCTCCAGATAAAAACCCAGCGTGGCCAACATCTTGATTTTAGTAGAGGACTTAAGCAGAGAACCAAAGTGAGCCCACCTAGATTTCTGACCTACAGAACTGTAAGACGATAAATGAGTGTATGTTTGTGGTAATTTTTTAAGTAAACTAATATAATGGAATTAAATTTTTGACCCGCTTTGGGATTAGGCCCAAATTCAAGTCCTTAGTTTTCCACTCACCACTTCTATGATTTTGGGAAAGTTACTTAACTTCTCTGAGTTTCAGATTCCTCATCCATAAAAAGAAATATAATAGCAATAGTATCTGCCTTATAGAAATAGTAGGAAGACCAACTGAGGAAATATACAGAAAGTGCTTACCTCAGAATAAGTGTACAGTAAATGTTAGCTGTTTTAATTATAGTTTTTATTACTACCATTTCTATTGTGTAAAATACCTAGCAGAGTGTCCGGCACATAGTAGGTACTTAAGCGGTGCTACAGCCTTTCAGCTTTGCCTCATTTTCCCTCAGTTTCTTGGCAGCCCGCAGTTCTAACTGCCTTCTTCCTGCCTATCTCCTCCACTTTGTGAATATTGATTTTGAGACTGGAAGGGAAACATTTATCATTCTTAATTGCAATAAAATCATTACAATGGTGTTAAACATTCAAAGAGAAATTAAGTTCCACCGCGTAATGCAAAGACAACTATTAATCTGTGCCGGTAGCCAAACCCAGGAAAAGTGATATGGATAAAATGGATGTGATGTATTAATAACATCATGATGCTAGGGAAGGAACTTCGATCTGAGTAAAATAGTTATACTTTATAGGCAAGTCTTTCTGTTTCTAAATGGAGAATCAGCAGATAAATTCCTGCAGCAAAATAGCAGAGTAAAAAGAAAACTTAAAAAAAAATAAAGAAGGCATTTAATTCCCAAGTAATTATCAACATTGCCTGTGGAAGATACAATTTCAACACTGTTATATAAAGATTTATGTTCATTCTCATACAAATTAGCAAGGAAACTGATTAGTTGACATCTTCTCTGCTCCTCTATTCCTGATCGAATATGATCTCAGCCCTCGGGACTGGCAGGCCAGGCTTTCAACCAGGGTCAGATGTAAGTTTTGTGGGACCTTCAGCTGAGACCATTTTTGGAGCCCTCTTTAAAAAGAAGACAAAATTACAAATTCAAAAATTAGATAGAAAAGTAAAGACTTACTCATCCAAAACAAGAATAGAAAACACACTGATGATAAATTGTTTAAAAGATAATAAATATCACAATCATCACAAAGTTCACAAAATGCCTTATTATAAATACTACTACATCCCTATAATATTCCATCCCTACATATTTGGTTACATGCTCTTTGATCATCTCTTTATATGATAAAAATTTTTTAATATAGTTTTCTATGGAGAAAATTCCATTTTTCTCCAGCATGATTGACAGGAATCCATTTCTAATTGCTTAAAAAAGAGTTTTCTGCTTCAGAACTTTTGTTGGGAAGGCAACATCTATAGCTTCCTCTGCAGGAACTTACTTGGAAAGAGCTCCTTGCCCTAGGGCAAGCCTTAGAGAATCCCATTCTTTTGATCTCTCTTGGTATAGCTTCCAGGGCTGCTGATAGAGCAGCTGGTTTGCTTCTAAAGTACTCAGTGTCCCATCCTTTTGCCAACACTTCTCTTCTAGGTTTCAAAGAGCAGCACCTCTTTTATTTATTATTATTATTTTATTTTTCCATAAGTTATGGAAAAACTTATGGAAAAATACCACCTGTATGGGTACAGGTGGTATTTGGTTACATGAGTAAGTTCTTTAGTGATAATTTGTGGGATCTTGGTGCACCCATCACCTCAGCAGTATGCAGTATACCCTGCACCATATTTGTAGTCTTTTATCCCTTGCCCCCTTCCCACTCTTCCCTACAAGTCCCCAAATTTCACTGGATTATTCTTATGCCTTTGCCTCCTCATAGCTTAGCTCCCACATGTTGGTGAGAACATACAATATTTGGTTTTCCATTTCTGAGTTATATCACTTAGAATAATAATATCCAATCTCATCTAGGTCACTGCAAATGCTGTTACTTCATTCCTTTTTATGGATGCACAGTATTCTATCATATATATACACCACAGTTTCTTTATCCATTCATTGATTGATAGGCATTTGGGTTGGTTCCATGATTTTGCAATTGCGAATTGTGCTGCTATAAACATGTGTATGGGAGTATCTTTTTAGTATAATGACTTATTTTCCTCTGGGTAGATACCCAGTAGTGGAATTGCTGGATCAAATGGTAGTTCTACTTTTAGTTCTTTAAGGACTCTCCACACTGTTTTCCACAGTGGTTGTACTAGCTTACATTCCCACCAGCAGTGTAGAAGTGTTCCCTGTTCATTGCATCTATGCCAAAATCTACTGTCTATTTTTTTTTTTTTTTTTTTTGTTTTTTAATTTTTAATTTTTGATTATGGCTATTGTTGCAGGAGGAAGGTGGTATCACATTGTGGTTTTGATTTGTATTTCCCTGATCATTAGTGATGTTGAGCATTTTTTCATATGTTTATTGGCCATGCGTATATCTTCTTTTGAGAACTATCTATTCATGTTCTTAGCCCACTTTTGGATGGAATTGTTTGTTTTTCTGTTACTGATTAGTTTGAGTTCATTGTAGATTCTGGATATTAGTCTTTTGTCAGATGTATAGATTGTGAAGACTTTCTCCCACTCTGTGGGTTGTCTTTATACTCTGCTGACTGTTCCTTTTGCCATGAAAAAGCTCTTTAGTTTAATTAGGTCCCAGATCTTTTCTTTGTTTTTATTGCATTTGCTTTTGAGTTCATGGTCATGAAATCTTTGCCTAAGCTAATGTCTAGAAGAGTTTTTTCCAATGTTATTTTGAGAATTTTTATAGTTTCAGGTCTTAGGTTTAAGTCCTTAATCCATCTTGAGTTGATTTTTGTATAAGGTGAGAGATGAGGATCCAGTTTCGTTCTCTTACATGTGGCTAGCCAATTATTCTCTCACCATTTGTTGAAAAGGGTGTCCTTTCCCCACTTTATGTTTCTATTTACTTTGCTGAAGATCAGTTGGCTGTAAGTATTTGGCTTTATTTCTGGGTTCCCTGTTCTGTTCCACTGGTCTATGTACCTATTTTTATACCAGTACCACACTGTTTTGGTGACTAAGACCTTATAGTATAGTTTGAAATCAGGTAGTGGGATGCCTACAGATTTGTTCCTTTTGCTTAGTCTTTCTTTGGCTATGCAGGCTCCTTTAGGGTTCCATATGAATTTTCAAATTGTGTTTTCTAATTCTGTGAAGAACGATGGTAGTATTCTGCTGGGGATTTCATTGAATTTGTACATTGCTCTTGGCAGTATGGTCATTTTCACAATATTGATTCTACCCATCCATGAACATGGGATGTGTTTCCATTTGTTTGTTTCATCTATGATGTCTTTCAGCAGTGTTTTGTAGTTTACCTTGTGGAGGTATTTTGACTCCTTTGTTAAGTATATTCCTAAGTATTTTATTTTATTTTATTTTATTTTATTTTATTTTATTTTATTGTAGCTATTGTATAGGGGGTTGAGTTCTTGATTTGATTCTCTGCTTGGTTGCTGTAGGTGTATAGAAGAACTATTGATTTGTGTACATTAGTCTTGTATCTGGAAACTGTGCTGTATTCTTTTATTAGTTCTAGGAGCTTTCTGAAGGAGTCTTTAGGATTTTTGAGGTAAAGGATCATATTGTCAGCAAACAGTGACAGTTCGACTTCCTCTTTACTGATTTGGGTGCCCTTTATTTCTTTCTCTTGTCTGATTGCTCTGGCTAGGACTTCCAGTCCTGTGTTGAAGAAGAGTGGTGAGAGTGGGCATCCTTATCTTGTTCCAGTTCTTAGAGGGAATGCTTTCAACCTTTCCCCATTCAGTATTATGTTGGTTATGGGTTTGTCATAGATGGCTTTTATTACATTAAGGTATGTCGCTTGTATGCCAATTTTGC
Source organism: Piliocolobus tephrosceles (assembly GCF_002776525.5). Classification (NCBI taxonomy): domain Eukaryota; kingdom Metazoa; phylum Chordata; class Mammalia; order Primates; family Cercopithecidae; genus Piliocolobus; species Piliocolobus tephrosceles. The sequence goes on along the minus strand of NC_045435.1, from coordinate 34,850,011 downwards.
TAAGAGTTTTAATCATAAAGCAATGCTGAGTTTTGTCAAATGCTTCTTCTGCATCTATTGAGATGATCCTGTGAATTTCTTTTTAATTCTGTTTATGTGGTGTATCACATTTATTGACTTGCGTATGTTAAACTATCCCTGCATCCCTGGTATGAAACCCACTTGGCCATGGTGGATTATCTTTTTGATATGTTGGATTTGGTTAGCTAGTATTTTGTTAAGGATTTTAGCATCTATTTTTATCAGGGATATTTATCTGGATTTTTTCTTTCTTGGTTACGTCCTTTCTGGTCTTGGTAATGGCTGATGCTGGTTTCATAGAATGAATTAGGGTGGGTTCCTTCTTTCTCTATCTTGTGCAGTAGTACCAACAGCATTCGTCCTAATTCTTCTTTGAATGTCTGTAGAATTCTGCTGTGAATCCGCCTGGTCCTGGACTTTTTTTTTTTTGTTGGTAATTTTCAAATTACCATTTCAATCTCGCTGCTTGTTATTGGTCTGTTCAGGGTATCTAATTCTTCCTGATTTAAGCTAGGAGGGTTGTATTTTTCCAGGAATTTATGCATCTCCTCTAGGTTTTCTAGTTTATGTGCATAAAGGTGTTCATAGTAGCCTTGAATAACCTTTTGTATTTCCGTGGTGTCAGTTGGAATATTTCCTGTTTTGTTTCTTAGTGAGGTTATTTGGATTTTCTCTCTTCTTTTCTTGGTTAATCTTGCTAATGTTCTATCACTTTTATTTATCTTTTCAATGAACCAGTTTTTTTGTTTCATTTATCTTTTGTATTTTTTTTCATTCATTTCAATTTCATTTAGTTCTGCTCTGATCTTGGTTATTTCCTTTCTTCTGCTGGGTTTGGGTTTGGTTTGTTCTTGTTTCTCTAGTTCCTTGAGATGTGACCTTAGATTGTCAGTTTGTACTCCTTCAGTCTTTTTGATGTAGGCGTTTAGGGCTATGAACTTTCCTCTTTCCACTCCTGATGGATCCCTGTGGTGCCAGGCAGGGGTGGGCTGCTTGGGGACCCAGCGAGTTCCCAGGGTCTTTCTGCTGCTTCCCCTACCCCTGTATTTTGCTTGGCTCTCTAACTTGCCTCAGCTCCAGGTAAAGTCAGGAACGTCTCCCGCAAAGAGACCTTCAGCTTCTCCAGTGAGGGTGTGAGTTCGCAGTTGGGGCACTCACAGTATTTAGGGTGTCTCACCAGTCCTGCAGGAACAGTCTGCTTCCTTCAGAGGGTCTGTAGGTCCTCTCAGGATTGCTGACTTGTTCTTGCAGTAGATCTGGAGCTAAAGTTTACAATGCAAGCCTCTGCATGCAGCTCTGTCTAGAGCTGCAATGTAATTCTGCCTTTTGTCTGCCATAATCCTCTGAATCAGTTCCACCAGAGGAGGAGCTCGAACTCGGTGGGGCTTCCAGCATTTCTTTTAGATCCTTCTTCTTGGAAGCAATTTGTGCTGAGGGCTGGGTGGATATGGAGGTACTGCTGGAAGTGGGGCCCCAGGTGACCGTAAGAGGTGGCCTTGAGGCTGGAGCAGGGCTGCTAAGGCTCCTACTTCTTCCTTGTGTCTCTGGAGCAGAACCTCAGCAGCCTTGGAAGGGACCAGGCAAACTAAGGGTCTTAAGCATTATTAATTTGATGGTAAATTCATCTCTTATCTCAGTCTATCCTCAATCGCCCTTTCCAACTTACTAAACTTTACTAACAGCTGTTCCCCAAAGATGCCTGTATCTTTTCCACTTCTGGCCCTAAACCATTCCAGTATCTCTACCTGGATTTTCTTTCCTCAACATTTATGTACTGAGATCCTGCAAAGTCTAGCTCAAATGTTACTTCTCCATGAAACCTTTTCTGATTCTCCTTACCAGATAAAATCTTACCTATGTCTGAGCCCCTTTAGCACCTATTGCCCTCAGAGTTTACAAGGACTTTTCCAAAATTGCTTGTATATAGCTAACATATATATTTATGGAAAATGTGTGAGAAATTTCTCCAGCTAAATAAAAAGACAGCCCCCCAAAATAAACAACATCAGTTTCAGCTATAGTGAGAATAAGAGTTTCGAGAGAAAAGAGCTGGGTTTGGTAGAAACTGCCAACCGGCTCCTGTGTGGGTCCCTATGGAAATTAGATCAAAGCAGTTGAATGATGAATAGCACTTAGCCAGATAAAGCAGAAGAAGCATCCCTGGCAGAGGAATAGCATATACAAAGGTCCTGAGGTAGAAAAGATCTTGCTGCATTCCAGAACCTTAAGGAAAGCTTATTAGATCATGAGCATCTTTATGGCAGTTATTTGTTTCTATGACTGTCTCCTCTATTTCTGTAAATTCTTAGAAGACAGGGATGATTTCCTAAGCATTTCTGCATCTCCTATGCCTATTTCAGTGCCTATATAGTCATGAAATGTTTGCTTAACTGCCTCAAACCTCATTTGTTTAATGAAAGAAAGTAGAGGGCCTACGTTAAAACACACAGAATGATCAAACTAATTTTTTATGTCTCATTGACTCTAAGATGCTTGTATCTTCACAATTTAACACCTTGAAAATTGTTACACTTGATAACACCTTACATCTGGATTTGGCATTTTTTTCTTTCTTAGCAGTACATAAAACATCGGTATGTTTTATAATCAATGGTGTGTTATATTCAATGAAATGTGGTAGATGTCTTCATATGGCTAAATCATTGTTAATTTGAAGAAATAAGTGAGTGATTTTTACAAGTTTTAATGTTTCAGACTGATTTTTCAAATCATTAATTTGAAAAAGTCTTACTCTGGGCTAATAGAATTGTAAGAGTAGAAGAAAGTTACAGGAAGCTGGCTCCACTTTCCATCCACTCTAGGGTGTAGTGGAGACTTATTATTTTGTCTGTCCTGAAGTACCTCATGTCCTTCCCACTTCTGAGAACTTCTGCCTTCTCTGTGGCACTGTCTCTCCACCCTCTATTGCCTTCAGTAGTTACTGTGGGAGGCGGTGTTAATACAGTGGGACCCTGCTCCCTGGCCTTATATGATTCGTCTGCAAGCATAGTTTCTTCCAAAGGAATCTGAATTTTTGACAACTCCAAAAACATTGTACCAGTTAACATTTTGGGTACCTGTCACGTAAGGTATACAATTTGTAAAGCTTTGGTGTTCACATTCCGCCATGGAAATCGAGAAGCACAGGAGGCCTCTCTGTGGCCAAACAGAAAAGAGAGGCAGACATGCAGTAACGGAAGAAACACACACAGGAAGGCACTGGGGTCCTGTCTGTATTCCTATCTCTGGACTTCATAAGACAGCAAGTAACCTTATGGTATAATAAATTATCACTTGGCTTAAGTGCCTTGTAATTGCAACCACGTGGCAACAAACTACCACCAAATGAGGCTCAACTGGTATATACAACATTCCCAGAAAGTGACCACTCAGTACCTGCTTGAATGTCTCCAGTGACAGATAACTTATCGTCTCCCAAGGACTCTATTCCAGTGTGGGAAAGTGATGAATTCTTGGCAATTCTATTCATATTGAGATGAAATAGCTTCATATGAACTCTACAAATTGTTACAAGTCATTCAATTGCCTGTACAAATTGAATGACTCTATTCTGCCTCCTACTTTATAGCTCCTCAACCTTAATAATGACTATCCCATCCTCTAACCTTCTTTATCTAGGACAGACATCCCAGGTTTATCAAACTAGGTCTGTTTTGCTGTTGTTGTTGCTCATTTATAAGAGCAGGAGAATGAAAGTGTTAAAACAAGAAAAATAACAAGAGCAACAAAAAATATAACTGTCAAAAAGCATTTACTTTGTGCCAGGCACTGTGCAAAACTCCATGCTTTATGTATATTAGTTCACGGAATCCTCACAACAAACTTGTGAGATAAAAATAGTTACTTTTCCAAATATGCCAATAAGGAAACTGAGGCTTAGGAAGATTAATTTACCCAACGTCACCCAGTTAGTAAGCAGCACAGCTTGCATTTGAACTTGAGATTTATCATGTCATAAGGGACATAGCATTGCCTAGGTCTGCTTTGGTAAAAGAAAAAATCTTCAAAGAGCTCAGTAGTGTTTCTTTGAAATTCTGTAACATGAGACTGAAAAGTGGTCTCAGCAAAACGGCACATTATGTAATGAATTTACCCCTTCGAATCACCCATTCCCTGGGGGAAAATGTCCTCAAGATGTGACAGAATCTGCCAGTCCCAGAATAGACCCATCTGTTATCTTGGGTCCCCCGGACAAGATTTTCATGGAAGACATCCTTCTCATCTCTCTGAGACATTGCTGAACAGAATTTTTACATTTGTTAATCACCCTCAAGATGCTAAGCGTTGAGCAAACCAACTATAAAGAGGCAGCTACTAAGTTAACAACATGAACACACATATGTTTTGTCAAAAGAAAAAAAATGTTCTGCTGATTCTCCTTTCTTATTTTAGTCCATTTAGTGTTGCTATAAAGGAATACCTGAGCCTGGGTAATTTATAGAGAAAATAAAGCTTATTTGGCTAATTATTTGATTTTTAGAAAGTCCATGGGCTTGGGATTGGGTATCTGAATCTGGTGAGGGCCTCAGGCTGCTTCTACTCATGGTGGAAGGTGACAGGGAGCTGGTGTGTACAGAGGTCCTGATCACATGGTGGTGGTAGGAGGGGTTGGTGGTGAGTGTGGAGAGGTGCCAATTGAATTTTCACTTCAATCGCCAGCTCTTTCAGGAACTAAGAATGAGAGAACTCACTCAACACCAAAGGAGGGCACTAATGTACTAATGAGGGATCCACCCCCATGAGCCAAACACCTCCCACTGGGTCTCACATCCAACACTTGGGATCACATTTCAACATACAATCTGGAAGGGGCAAACATCCAAACCACAGCACCTAGGATAAAGATGTTTAGGAGGTAAAGTATAGTGAAGACCAGACAGGAAAAAATACGGAGAGGATTACCACAGAGCATCACAATTTTTATTTATTCATTTTATTTTATATATATATAAATATATATAAAATTTTTTTTTGAGACGGAGTTTCACTCTTGTTGCCCAGGCTGGAGTGCAATGGTGCAATCGTGGCTCACTGCAACCTCTGCCTCTGGGTTCAAGCAATTCTCCTGCCTCAGCCTCATAAGTAGCTGGGATTACAGGCACCTGCCACCACACCTGGCTAATTTTTTATATTTTTAGTAGACATGGGGTTTCAACATGTTTGCCAGGCTGGTCTCGAACTCCTGACCTCAGGTGATCTGCCTCGGTTTCCCAAAGTGCTGGGATTACAGACGTAATATAATAATTCCAGTGGCTGAGAGAAGGGGTTCTGTTGGGTAGTAGAAAAGATGAAAAAAAAAAAAATTACAAGGATAAAGGGACTTTAAGAAAACTTTCATTTCTTCCTCCTGTCTCCAGGTAGTATCATGCTGAAATGGCATGATAAATGTTGTTTTTGAGAACTTCAACTTGAAGCCATTTAGAGGCAATCCTTGTCTGAGGGCTGTTGCTTCCTCTCAGTGGTGGTTAAGCAGATCCACAATACATTCTATCCTTCACAGTAGGAGGATAGGGCACACACACACAAGTGTTTCTGATTAGATTTATAACAACGTAAGTGGCATACATTTCATTATCTTTACCAAGCAAATTAAACCTCACATCATGGAAAAATAATTAGCAAATTTCTTACTGATGCTTCTGTTGTCAAATCTATGCTTTCTATTCTAAAGTTAAGTACTGGGGCTAAGGAGGCATTTGTCCTTATTAAAAGCATTATTGCAGAGTAGTGTTTAAAGATCTGCCTGCTTGGTGGGAAATGGAAAATGTGTAAAATTCACATATGCAGATGTCCCACCCAACCTCATTCAAACTCTTAAGTATGATGTTAGGTTTTGCAATAGAAATAAAAGGAAAAACAAACTAATTAATTTGATTATTGCCCCTTCCCATTAAGGACTTTAGCAGACAACCTGAACACTAAAATATCATGAATATACATAGTCACAGTTGAAATTTAAGATATCCTTATATAAGGGATGCTGCTGACTACAAAACAGTAAAATACTGGCTACCTTATGCCAATAGTTATTTATAAAAAAATATCTGGAGGTTTTTTATTTGAGATTTTACAAAGCAATTTTATTCCAGAAACACTGGCATACAGAGTCAAAATTACACAATTTACTCTATACAGTTACCTTGAGGATACTGTTGTAGATTACATGACTCACATTCAGAGATTCCTTTGAGGGGAGGTATACATTCCTACTGTGCTGAACACAGGTGTGGTCATGTGACTTGCCAGGGCTGTCAAGATGAAGGATGTATGTCACTTCTCAGTAGAAGCTTTACAAGCTGGAAAATGTGGCTTACTATATATTTTTTTTCCTCGATATGACTCCCAGCAATGTTGCAGATGGAGTCTACTCTGTTGGCCTGAGACTGGGAGCAGCACTATGGTCAATCTGTGATAGACAGTTAACATAAACAATAGATAAAACTTTGTCGTGAGATTTGTGATAACTTGTTACCATAGCGTAAATTAGCCTATCTTGACTAATACCTTAGTCACTTAGACAAAGTACAAATACTTTTATCATGTCATAGGGCAATCTGAGTTGTCCAAAGTTTTCACATCCAGGAAATGGGAATGGGAACCCCCTTAGCCCAGGAGTATACAGGGAGAATCTCTACTAAACTGATTATGGCTAAGATAACTGTTTGTCATGGGCTTAATATATTTTTGGTTTGTTTTTAATTTATTGATCCTCTTTTTCTGTGTCCTCTGCTTTTTTTTTTTTTCTGTAGTGGTCTGACCACTCTTGAGTGATCACTCAAGACACTTGCTATTAATTGCATTGAACACTAATATAACATTTCATTGTTATGCTCTCAGCTCATATTTTAAGTAGGGTCTTTTTCAAGTCTTCCTATAGCCCCGGCTAACTCTTTTTATATGCATAACATTTCTCTGCACAAGTTTTTGTCTTTCTTGCCTCTAAAGACACGATAAAATGGCCAGCTTCAATCATGTAATTATTCCTCCAGAAATAATTTTCCTCTTTATTTGTATGGAGATGCAACTTTCTTCTTTATCTTTCTGTATTTTGTCACAGAGAGGTAGTATAATATTCTTCTCTTTTTGACTAGAACAAAGAGTACTAGGTTAAGTTTGACCTACAGAAGGAGTTTTGCACTGGTAGAGGGTGCTATATTGCTCCCCGAATAAGCTTTCTCACAGGTTTGGTCTTTTAGTCCTGTTACTATTTAAATGTTTTATGCTCAGACTCTGATGAATTGCACTTAAAGCACTAAATGACATGTGTAATTGAAATATTTCTTAAGTCAGTTAAAGAAAACATAGTCACTCAGCAAATACTACAGCAGCTGCTACTTCTCAGATCTTTCTATCTTCAACTTTGTTTTTTTCTTCAAAGTTTAAATTTTATTAAGATTTTGTAAAATAAGTGTGCCCAGTTTTTCAAAACATCAACTCAGAAAAGTGTGGTTTGTGAAACAAAGACTTTGAAAGTCCAAAATCCAGTTCTTTCACTTTATTTAGCAAGAATATTTGGAACTAGGGTATACAGGGTGACTGCAGGAGAATCTCTACTGAACTGACTTTTGATTAAGTGTTGAATGGTGCTGAGTCAAGAATATTATTATTCACCAAAAGGCATCCTAGAAAACATCAAAGGCAGGCATAAACTTTAGGTTTTAATACTAATTAGAGGCATCTGTTTCCCAGGTGTGAGGTGTCTATCTGTGAAAAGAGGGAGATAGTAAAGCAGAGAAAAAAAACGCGCTAGAGCACCGATGAGCCAATAAATGATTGAGTGGATTTGAGAAGGAGAACAAAACAAGTGAGATAAAATAAGATGTTGTGGTGAATATGAAGAGCTTGGAGAACAGCTCTAGCTTGCCTCTGTGTATGGGGCTGAAAATAATACAGATGTGCCTGCTGTGCTGCCTAATTTTTTATTCAAATTCTTTTTTTTTTCTTGTTTTTTTGGTTAGGGCTATAAAATGATCTTTAGTTTGAAAAATGTACTTTTCTCTGAAATTTATGAACCTCAGAGGGCTGATGAATCTATGCACTTATCTGTGCTTTGCTAAGTCTATGTCTTCATTATTCATTCAGCACTTATGAAGAACCTTAAAAACAGGAAGCATACATCTCATACTTTTCCTTCCCAAAAGTTGAAGCAGATCAAAGTGGCTTTTGACATACTGCAAAATAGCACTTGATTTGGGAGAGAGCTCAAGCATCTGAATATTTTCCCAGGTTTACTGAAGTGTTTTGTTCTAGTGTGCATAGACATAATAAGGTGGCATAATAAGCAGGTGATTTGGGATCTACAGACCTGGGTTCTAGTCTTCATTCTGTCTCTTCTAGCTGTGTGACTTTAGGAAATTCAACTGGTCTCTCCAATCCTTGATATCATTATAATATGAAAAATAAAGCTTTACTAATATTACCTTTAAGGTTTTTCCCATGTCAGTGGTTTTATTACAAAACTCATAATTCAATTCAATTCTCTAAAGCTTTTTTTTTTTTTTTTTTGGCACTATGTATTAAGCACTAGAGATAAGACAAATATAAGATATCATGTTCTCAAATAGCTCACAGTGGGAAAAGTACAAGAGATAAATGTCCCAGATACTGTGTTACTGTGGCAGAGGGGCTGATTAATCCTGTCCAGGAGGGTTAGAGAAGATCTGTCAATAAAGGTGACACTAGAGCACAATTCTGAAGGATAGATAAGAATCACTATGCAGACCAGGACAAGGACATGTGATATCATTATGCGGCTCAGCAGTCTTCAGCTTGGATGTTTCTAAGTCTTTCATACTCTGGCATTCTGGCATTATCCTTCCTATAACACTGAGCCCCTACTTCCATTCTCTGTAGAGGTCCATCAGGCTTTGGACAGAAATCAATCTGTGTGTGTGTGTGTGTGTGTGTGTGTGTGTGTGTGTGTGTGTGTTTGTGTGTGTTAAGTAGGGGCCATTTATTCTTTTCTGAGTTATTCCACACTGAGGGATGCTTAGATGTTTTTGCAAAAGCGATAATCTTAGCTCTCAGCTCCTGAAGCTACTACCTTTGCCTACCTAACCTCATCTTTCCCCTTCTTCCATTTACCTGAGTATCACTAATACAAGGTCATTACACAGAGACAACTGTTACTGAAGGCTTAGGAAAAGTAGAAGGCAATTATAGATCGAGAGAGAAGGCAACTTTAGAGTCATTGTCCTCATAGAAATACACATCACAAGGAATTTTTCACTGGCCTTTGCTTCCAATTACAAGAACTTCTCTAACCTCTCCTTATATCTCCACCATTCTCCCTTATAAATCCCCAAATTTCTAACACTTGGTTAGGCAGAGCCATTCAGCCTCTTTTTGCATTTTCACCTTCGGGCTATGTTCAGGTAGCCTGACTTTCCTTACTAAAGCACCCACTTTTAAGACTTGCTAGGTGCTTTCTTTAACTAACTGGCGAAACAAAAACCAGTTTGGAAGGGCACATTTACCTCTACAAGTCATTAGTTAAAATTAAATCTAAAATGAGATTTACTTAAACCCCAAATAGATAATTTCCCTCTTATGGTAAAGAGTTGTAGTGAGATAGTTCACAGCTCTGTGGTGGTCCTGTCCCACAAAGCCTTCAGGGACCCAGGCTGTTTCTGTCTTATTGCTTCATTGAAAATGACCTATATTCGCAAGGTCAATCCAGGGTCCAATGCAGCACCGAATTCCAGCTGTTACATCTGAATTCCAACATGAAAATGAAAGAAGAAGGGGCAATAAGTAAGACACAACTTTCTCTGAAGGAAGGTTCACAGAAGTTGCCAAGCCATTGGCTGGAATTCCCTACTTATATCTCCTTTGCCAGAATTTAGTCCCATGTTACACAATCACACATAGCCATAAAGGAGACTGGGAAATGGAGCCTTTATTTGGCTCACTTGCCCAGCTAAAACAAGAGTATTCTACTGATACAGAAGAGGAGAGGAATGCATATTAAGAGACATTCAGACATCTCAGTCACAATTTATTTTCTAGTAGAGACGGGGTTTTGCCATGTTGGCCAGGCTGGTCTCAAACTCCTGACCTCAAGTGACCCACCTGCCTTGGTCTCCCAAAGTGCTGGCATTACAGGCGTGAGCCACCGTGCCCGGCCCAGATTCCTTTCAAAAGATGGATATCAAAAGTAGGCATAGAGTTGTAAAAAGGGCCTCACCAAAGCTTTAATCTGTATTTATTCACTTGTCAAATATGAGCCTTCTTTGTTACCATCGTTGGGATTAGAATCCAGTTTTGTAAAGAACATGAATGAATCATCTTTTTTTTTTGTCATTTTGACAGTCTAATTTTTTTCTGTTGTTATTTTTGTGTTGTGTGACTCTAATAATCTATTCTTTCTTTAAAAATCTTAGTTTTGTACTGTTTCCCTTCAAGCTCTTTTTAATGAGAGCATTGAATCTGAACAACAGCTTAATTGTAAGGAGTTTAACAGAGTACGTATCATAACAGCATTAATAAGGCCATTCTATGAGAACCTGCTGTATGTGTATTTGGTATTTGCTTAGATATAATCATTCATTCATTCTTTTATTCATTCAGGAGATGTATACTGAGTACCTACATTTTGTCTTACTGACAGTATCTGTCAGGGCTTGAAAACTTAAAAGTGCCAAGAGAGACATGGCTTCTGAGCTCATGGAGCTTACTTTCTAGTGAAAGAGAGATAACCACAAACAAAAATAAATTATTTACCTGTTTGAAAAGAACCTCTGAAGAAATGAAAAAAGGATTCTGAAATAGAGAGCAAAGGAGGTGGAGGCCTGCCCTAGTGTGGGTGATCTGGGGATAGGGCTCTCTGAAAAGGTGACGTTGAGACAAGCTCAAAGGATGACACAAAGCCAAGCCCATGAGGAACTTGAGGAAGAGCAATCCAGGCAGAGGGAACAGCATATACAAAGGCCTTGAGGTGTGGCAGAAATTGACATGGTGGAGATACTGAAGACAGGATAGTAATGATAGTGTGCTGGCTTGGTCAGTAGGCTCTCCTCTAAAGCTTGCTTTTAAAATGCAAATTAGTTCTAACAGGATTGATGGGCAACAGTTTGAGTATAACACGATTTTGTTTATGTGTGACTTTTTCTGAGAAGAGCACCAGGTGGATGAAAAATACTGCACCCAGCTGAACTGAGTAGAAATATACCAAATGCCCATATGCATGCCTCCGACATCCACCAGCTACCTCGGTTCACTGCGTGCATGAGTCACACCCACCCATCCACCTAGCATCATGACTTTCCTTCTGATTTCAGATAATCCTCTTTCCACAACTTGATAATGCACAAACTGCAAATCTTCTGGTACTCACTTCTGCAAGCATACTTGAAGTCTTTCCGAGGTAAAGTGCCATATTTATTGTAGTATCTTTGCATTTCTTAACCATTTAAAACAGTGCCACCATTTCTATTAGGTTATTACTTCTTTTGAAACATGCCACTGATGAATTTTTTGAGTGCTGCTCCCCTAACCCCATTCTTCCCATAGTGCTGTGGTTTTAATTACATGATTTTGCATAGTGCAGTGATTTTTAGGAATGCACATGTTGCATTATAGCAGAACTGACTGTACTGGGGAGGTTATCTTTACACGTAGCCTTATCATCTATGTAAAAACTTAGCTTTTTTTCTTTTTCCCTAGCTGTCATGGGAAGCCCTCAAACAATTTTAAGCAGGGAACTAACCTGACCTGATCTGTGTGGTGCTGTGGTTTATAGTAAGGGCTAGGGGTTGAAGTAGTGAGACTAGTTGAGAGATTATTATGATAGCCGGGATGAAAGGCTATATTGATTTGGACTAGGATGGAAGCATTGAAGTTGGAGAGGGGTGTTTAGAATTAAGCTACATACAGTTTGGCTTGCTGTCTGGATGTTTGCCAACTCTTACTTAAAGACCAACACAAATTTCTAACAGCTGGACAATCTCTGGCTCAAACCGCTAAAATCTCTGGCTCAAACCACTCAAATCCCTGGTTAATGTGGCCCCATATAAAAAAGAGACCGTCTCTATTTATGAGGGAATCTAGGCCTTTAGCCTTTTTCTGCTCCAGCACTACTATACAATGCAAGATCACTTTCAAGAAATGAGAGTGCCCTTGAAGGTATCTTTTGTAATCAAAAATGCTAATTTATTTTCATTAATTTCTATTCCTTTCTTTTAAGATACACTCAGGATTAATAAAATAAATTACAAGATACAATGACTTGAATCCTAGGATGCTTAAGGAATTAACTGAAACAAAACCCTCTGAAAACTCTGTGAGGCTTGCTGAGGGGCCCATCATACCCAGATGCCATAAACCAGGCAGCATATGTTTCTATCTAGAAATACAGGAATAATAGGAAGATTAATTTTCAAAGTCTGAGAGGGATTACAGGGTAATGGGGAAAAATCAAAATGACTCTTAAAAGAACTAATCTTGTCAAACCAATCTAACTTTTTTCAACAACAGCATGAAAGTTATAATGTGGCTTGGTACTATAGTGCTTTTGATTAGACATTTGAATGGCATTTTCCTCAACAGTCTGGGCAAAGTGATTTTGAACATTTTCTCCCTCGGGGGTACCTGGATCAGAAGGAGGCCTAGATGCCTAGAGTTACTGATGAGTGCAATCACCAGATGGGAGGGTTTGGTCCTGAATAAATAGAGAGCAAAATGTAGGTATTGAGGATCCATTTCGCGAGTGAGAGTGGGGCAGGCCAGTCTGAACTGTGAACGTCCACGATTGTTGAATATTATTAAGTCAATGAGGAACAGAGATAGAGGTCACCACTGGGTCCTACAGCACACCAGTCACTCCACTTGCTTTACTGAAAGTTGAAGGCTGGTCTGGGTTGTGAGGAGAGTGGGGAACAGGAAGTCAAGGCTGGAAGACTCAGTGCTCCTTGGGATTGGCATGTTACCCTCTGTCCAAAGCAGCAGAGAACATGTCCTGGAGAATCAGATGAATAGAAGGTAGGCTAGAACTTGTAGTGATCTTGACAGACATATAAGCTCTCTTAGTCTGTTCAGGCTGTGTTTTAGTCTGTTTGTGTTACTAATATAGGAGTTAAGAAGAAATTAGTTAGGGAGATAGCAAGGGCATGGGAGTCCTCGGTAAGGCTTTACTTTTAAACAAAAAGCATAAAGTTGAGCTGTAGACATAGACAAGCAAGCTGGGAGCTCACACAGGTGAATGCTGGCAGGAACTAGGGACTAGACATATTCAAGATGGTGGCTAAACCTTCCCTTCCCTGCCAGCCATGTGTACAGTAAGAAGCAGACAAGATGACGCTGGCCAAGGGTAAAGTTCATTTGCATAATAAGATTAGGGTGGGGCAAGCAGCCTTCCCCACATGCTATGTAAACATCATACCTGATTGAACCAATCTGTGAGCCCTATGTAAATCAGACACCACCTCCTGAAGCTGGACTATATATAAATCTGGTGCATCCAACACCCACCAGTCTTTTCTACTCAGAAGACCCCTCTCTCTCTCTAGAGAGAGCTGTTTTTCTTTCCCTTTTTTTCTGCCTATTAATCCTCCACTCCTAAACTCCTTGTAGGTGTCCATGTCCTAAATTTTTCTGTTGTGAGATGACAAACCCCAGGTATTTACCCCAGACAATGTAGCTGCTTCCTTACTACAAAGGAATGTTTGAGATTAGGTAATTTATAAAGAAAAAGAGATTTATTTGGCTTGTAGTTCTGTAGACTGTACAAGAAGCATGATGCCAGCATCTACATCTGGTGGGGGCCTCAGGCTGCTTCCACTCATGGGAGAAGAGGAAGGGGAGCAGGCATCACATGGTGAGAGAGGAAGGGAGGTGCCAGGCATTTTAACAAGCAGTTCCCCAGAAACTAAGGATGAGGACTCCCTCCCTCCCATGAGAATGGCCCCAAGTCATACAGGAGGGACCCACTTCCGTGATCCAAATACCTCTCACCAGGTGAACCTCCAACACTCTGGATCAAATTTCAACATGAGACTTGGTGGGGCCAAAAAACCATATCTAAACCACAGCAGACTACTATAACAAAGTACCTTGGACTGAACAATTTTTAAACAACAGAAATGTATTGCTCACAGTTCTAGGGGCTGGAAAGTGCCAGATTTAGGGTACTGGAAGATTCCAAGTCTAGTGATGATGTGTTCCTAATGAAGAGCATCTTCTACATGTCCTCACACTGTGGAAGGGCAAGACAGCTCTCTGGAGCCTCTTTTATAAGGGGATTAGTCACATTCATGAAGGTGGATCCCTCCATCAAATACCATCCAAAGCTCCACCATCTAATACTATCCCCTTGATGATTAGGTTTTAATATGTGAATTTTATGGAGACACAAACCATTCAGACCATAGCATATGGTAAACTCCTTCTGCCAACTCCCACAATGTAGTAGAAATTAATCAATCACAAACAAAGTCAGAAAGGATAATAAGCTACCCTAATGCATAATTAATTTTTGTACAAATTTAGATATTGTTAACTTAATTTTATGTGACTCTTAATGAACAAAAGATGTTTAAAAGTTTGCAATATCCCAGTTGAACATCAGTGCAAATATCCTTAATAAAATACTGGCAAACTGAATCTAGCAGCACATCAAAAAACTTATCCACCATAATCAAGTCGGCTTCATCCCTGGGATGCAAGGCTGGTTCAACATATGCAAATCAACAAATGTAATCCATCATATAAACAGAACCAAAGACAAAAACCACATCATTAGCTCAATAGATAGAAAAGGCCTTTGATAAAATTCAATATCCCTTCCTGTTAAAAACTCTCAATAAACTATGTATTGATGGAACTTATTTCAAAATAATAAGAGCTATTTATGACAAACCCACAGCCAATATCATATAGAATGGGTAAAAGCTGGAAGCTTTCCCTTTGAAAACCTGTACACAACAAGGATGCCCTCTCTCACCACTCCTATTTAACATTGTATTGGAAGTTCTGGCCGGGGCAATCAGGCAAGGGAGAGAAATAAAGGGTATTCAAATAGGAAGAGAGGAAGTCAAGTTGTTTCTGTTTGCAGATGACATGATTTTATATTTAGAAAACCCCATCATCTCAGTCCAAAAACTCCTTAAACTGGTAAGCAACTTCAGCAAAGTCTCAGGATACAAAATCAATGTGCAAAAATCACAAGCATTCCTATGCACCAACAATAGGCAAGCAGAGAGCCAAATCATGAATGAATTTCCATTCACAATTGCTACAAAGAGAATAAAATAGCCAGGAATACAGCTAACAAAAGATGTGAAGGACCTCTTCAAGGGGAACTACCAACCACTGCTCAAGGAAATAAGAGAGGACACAAACAAATGGAAAAACATTCAATCCTCATAGACAGGAAGAATCAATATTGTGACAATGGCCATATTGCCCAAAGTAATTTATAGATTCAATGCTATTTCCATCAAACTACCATTGCCATTGTTCACAGAATTAGAAAAAATATTTTAAACTTCATATGGAATCAAAGAAGACCCCATATAGCCAAGACAATCTAAAGCAAAAGAACACAGCTGGAGGCATCATGCTACCTGGCTTCAAACTATACTACAAGGCTACAGTAACCAAAACAGCATAATACTGGTACCAAAACAGACATATAGACCAACGTAGCAGAACAGAGACCTCAGAAATAACACCATTCATCTACAACCATCTGATCTTTGGCAAACCTGACAAAAACAAGCAATGGGGAAAAGATCTCCTATTCAGTAAATGGTACTGGGGAAACTGGGTAGCCATATGCAGAAAACTGAAACTGGACCCCTTCCTTATACCTTATTAAAAAATCAACTCAGGATGGATTAACGACCTAGATGTAAAACCCAAAACCATAAAAACTTAGAAGAAAACCTAGGCAATACCATTCAGGACATAACATGGGCAAAGATTTCATGACAAAAAAGCGAAAAGCAATTGCAACAAAAGCCAAAATTGACAAATGGGATCTAACTAAATGAAAGAGCTTCTGCACAGCAAAGCAACTAGCATCAGAGTGAACAGAAGAAAATTTCTGCAGTCTACCTATCTGACAAAGGTCTAATATCCAGAATTTAGAAGGGGCTTAAACATATTCACAAGAAAAAAGAACTCCATCAAAAAGTGGGCAAAGGATATGAACAGACACTTCTCAAAAGAAGAGATTCTGTGGCCAAAAAACATATGAAAAACAACTCAACATCACAGATCATCAAAGAAATACAAATCAAAACCACAATGAGATACCATCTCATGCCAGTCAAAATGGCAATTAAAATTCAGGAAACAGTAATTGCTGGTGAGGCTGTGGAGAAATATGAATACTTTTACGCTTTTGGTGGGAATGTAAATTAGTTCAACCATTGTGGAAGATAGTATGGTAATTCCTCAATGATCTAGAAACAGAAATATCATTTGACCCAGCAATCCCATTACTGAGTATATACCCAAAGGAATAGAAAACACATGCACATGTATTTTACAAATATTTATGCACTACTTACAATAGCAAAGACATGGAACCAGCCCAAATGCCCATCAGTGATAGACTGAATAAAGAAAATACGGTACATATACACCATGGAATACTATGTAGCCATAAAAATGAACGAGATCATGTCCTTTGCAGGGACAAGGATGAAGCTGGAAGCCATCATCCTCAGCAAACAAATACAGGAACAGAAAACCAAACACCACATGTTCTCACTTATAAGTGAGAGTTGAACATTGAGAACACATGGACACAGAGCAGGAACATGCCAGGGCCTTTTGGCATTTGGAGGGTGAAGGGAGGGTACTTAGAGGACAGGTCAATAGGTGCAGCAAACCACCATGGCACACGTATACCTATGTAACAAACCTGTACGTTCTGCACAAGTATCCCATTTTTGTTTTTGTTTTTGAAGAAATAAAGTTTAAACAAAAAAAAAGAAAAACGATTAAAAAGAAGAGTTTGTATTCTCTAGCAGGGTAAAATAAGGAAAACACCTTCATTTGTACATCTCAACCTTTTTTATGGTTTAAGTTTAAGTTTGTAATTTTGATTATAATACCTGGTTTAAATCATCCTTAGCAACAATATTATATAATCTGCAAGATAAATAGGCTTTTCATAAAAAAAGTCTTTAGTTGAGTAAATTTAGTAATAAGGACTACAATTTATTGAACACTTACTAGGTGCTGGGCTCTATGTCAAGTCTGTTTTATTCATTATCTAATTTAATATTCTTTTTTTGATTAACAACATGGAAACTGAGGCTCAGAGAAGGTCTGTTTCATACCTAAATTCCCAGAGTTAGAAAATGCCTATTGTTGAGTGATTCTTCCACTAGTTTACACAAGCACTAAAAGAAACAAAAGAAAAGACCATGTGGTGCTATTCAAATGCTACAGGTACTCGCTACCATTTTTTCGAGGAAAGGATACATTCAGTGTCAGAGTTTGTGGGTTTTTCTTTTTTCTTCTTCTTCTTTTTCTTGAGGACAGATGTAGCTTAGGGTAGATGTGATATTGTCAGCACTTTTTGAAATACTGTTTGGCTTTTCTCATTCTAAATTTTTAGGGGGAGTCAGAGGCTTGCTGGTTTGGTCTCAGGAGTGGTCTGAACTGTGAAAATGTGTAAGGACACTCCTGCAGGACAGTTCTCAAGGTGACCTTGAAAAAACCCAGTTCTCTCCCTTCTCACTTGTAGTTCTCAAGAATAACTGTTGAATGTGCTGGGAATGTCACATCCTGTGACAAGGAGGGGCCAGCTGGGACAGCCTGATCCCTCATAGGAACGAGATGTCTTTCTATGCTCTAGCTCAGTGAATTATGATGTCCCTGGATATAAAACCTAGAGCAGACTGTTTTCTGGAGGTCCTCAGCTATAATGCAAGTGGGGTACTTGTAGGCAAACCTTTATCCACTCTGGGTAGATTTTCTGAGGCATGGGGGACTGGTTTTCCCTGAATCCGAGGTTTCTGTTGTCACTCTCATGCTTATCTGTAAGTGATAAACTCACTTCACGTAACTTGTGTGTGGGTGTTTTGTGTCATTAGATTTAGATTTAAAAACATTAGTAACCAGCAAACAGTGAGCCTGTTTCATAAATCCCTGTAGCCGGTGTCTCTGATCAGGTTCAGATCAGTCTTAGTAGGCACCACACTTGCATCTCCATCACTGCACCCACCAGCTTCCTGTCTATTCCACCAGAGCAGCTCTCGTTTATCCATCTCCAGCAAGGCTGTTAAGAGAAAGCATTGACAGATTACTTGTATCTCTATTTCATGTTAAGATGCAGTAGAAAAAAATGGGGACAATTACTATTTGCTTGACTCTTTTACCTTTTTGATAGAGACAGGGTTTGTTACCCCTTAAGAAACCAAATAGTCCTTCAAGTAGGTCTTGCTGAATAATGTGGAATTATTTTTTATTTTAAAGCTATCAACTATCTTTTATCTTAAAAACTGTTTATTTTAAAGCAATTTATTCTTAGTTTAAAAATATATCAAAACCAGATATTAGCTCTAAATATGGTCCCTGTGATCTTAGTTCCTGCAATACATGATCAACCACTTCCTGCCCTCAAACATGGAGAGATGATCCTAACAAACTTTTCCAAAACAGGAACCTCTCTGCTTTCATTTTTCACCATTCTATCCTTATTAAGTGCTTATAGTTACAAAGAGCTCCAAGAATTCTCTTTCAAGCAGCAGAGCTGGGGTTTGAACTTGGCCAGTGTCAAATCCTGTGTTCTTAACTATTATCCTCTTCTGTCTGTCAGGGAGATGCCTATTTTCTAGCCTCCTTAGATTTTAAATTTTAGAACTAAAAGTTAAAGCTTTTACTCACTAATAAAAGTAGAAAAAAAATTTTAAACATTATATGGATGTCTACTTTTATAAAACCTTTCTGTAAATTTATGATAATATTTGCACACACACACACACACATATATATGTATCTATATTCAAATGTAGAGGTTCTTTCCCACTGCCCCCAGGAAATGAAAAAATTATATATATGTGCGAGTGTGTATGTGTGTGTGTAAGTTAACTAATAAACTCTTTACCTGGCAGGACTTTCAAAAACATTTTTTTTTTTTTTTTTTTTGTAAAAGAGTGGTTAGAAAGATGTGTTTAATGAATCATAGATTTGTTCAAAGTTGACAATATCTTTTAAGAATTTTTTTTCTAAATATCCTTGATGTGAAAGCAAGGGAATCTCAAGATTTGTGTTCTTTCCTGGCTATGCCAGCAACTAGCTGGAAGACTTTCGGTGAATCACTTTACCTTTAAATAGGACAGGAAATTTTGAGAGTTATATTACAATGCTTTGAAGGTAACTTTGATCTCTAAGCATCCACAGATTTGTGAAAATAATTATCCCTACCCTAAAACATATAAAGAAAGTCTTCTCTTTAAAGAAACCTGTTATGATAGAAGCAAACTGAAATTCATTGACGTACTGTAACAAAAGAGAGTACCACATGGAACAATTTTGAAATGGTGAAATGTTAGGGAAGTAATGTTTTTTGTGGCTTATGGGTTGAGGTCTGAAAGTTCTTAAGGTAGAATATGAGAAGTGAGTGAGTCCTTGAATTGATTTCTAAAGCCAAGTGTCTATGTCAGCGAGGTAAGGTTCTGGATAAACAAATAAGTATTATGTGAATTACAAGATGTTCTGTGGTGGCAACTATAAAACCCATGGGTGCATTTGTTCCCATTTTCACCTATCATACAGTATTAGTGTGACTTCTCCAGAGAAACAGAAACAGTAACATATTGTATATTTCTATATATAAAGAGACTGATTATAGGGAATTGTCTTACATGATTATGGAGGCTGAGAAGTCCCAAGATTTGCAGTTGGCAAACTGGGGACCCAGCAGAGAGTCCGAAGGCAGGAGAAGACTGACGTCTCTGCTTGAAGACAGTCAGGCAGAGAAAGAGAATTCTCTCTTACTCTACCTTTTTGTTCCATTTGGGCCTTCAACAGACTGGTTGAAGCCCACTCACATGGGAAGTAGAGCCGGGGGGCAATCTGCTTTACTCATTTTATGGATTCAAATGTTAATCTCATCCAGAAACACTCTCATAGAGGCACCCAGAATGCTTATTTAGATGTCTGGGGATTTTGTGACCCAGTCAAGTTGACACATAAAATTAACCACCATATATACCATTTTGTAATTAACTGCACTTTTCTCTGTGACTTCTTGAAGACATAAATTGTGACTTGCTAATTACTAGGATTCTAAAACAGAGCAAAGGACCTGGCCTATGTGTACTGTGTGTTTAATGCATGTTTAGAAAAGAGTTAATGAGCACATGAATGGAAGAAATGGGAAAAAGTGGTCTGGTATAGATTAGGTTGGGGATAGGTAAGTATGGGAGTTGGGTGGTTTTCCACCTCATAGCAATTTGATTTTATTATCTTTTAAGAGAGAGAAAACCTTTCAAAACGGCTTCATTTACTGTTGCTTATTTGAATAGATGTGACATTCCAAAGCTGATATTTCTTAATAGCTGTGATTAACATACCTAAATACCTCTCCAATGACTTCTGAAGCATTTTTCCTTTGTTTGAAGTTTTATTACAATTTAGACTGGTACTTTGGAAGAGCCAGGCTGGTAGTTTTATTCTTATTCTTCTTTCTGATTGAAATATCATTTGTAAATGGATATCCCAGGAATGGGGGTACCCTCTCCTTCAAGGATGAGAATCTGCTCGATATTCCTACAATTGAGAAAACACATTTTTAAATACAATTATAAATTTAAAAATCTTCGTATGTCCTATTAGAAAAAATCAAAGTCTGCTCAGGGTCTACTATTAAGCATAAATTAAGTTTAATTTGCTTGCCCAAACTTTTACTCATGCATCCAGCTGAGGAAAACTTCAGATCAGCCCAGACCTTGTCACAAGAGCTCAATTAAAACTCTGAGTTAATAAAGCTGTCTTAATTGGCCTGACAGAAGTAGCAATATGACCTTTTCACCCAGCTACACCTCTCTGATCCTGGATTTAAATTCCCGTGAAGGACAGATAGTGACTAGCAAATTTTTGTTTTCTTAAAAACATACCACATGCACGGTTATAACATTCAACGCCTCAGCTCACAACTTTATCCACCAATCTAGGTATGTTCTGGAGCTAGTTAAATTAACTTAGCTATCAAAATGCTAAGTTTGATAGCTCATTTATCTTTCTGTCTCACAACTCGACATTCCAATACAGTGGTGATTGATCTTGCATCTTCTAGGTACCATATAGTATAAAAACTAAGAGAAGATTAATTAAAAGCTGTCTTACCCAGACAGGTTTTTAAATAAGTTTTAGATTTACACTATATATCAGCTGAAGCAGAAAGAGATTCTAAGACCAGGAGCTCTGTAACACCAATTGGATTTTTCTTTTATGTAGAATATGTATGCAGTGATCCTGATGACCATTATTATTCTTTCACATGCATTGAATACCAACATGAGACAGAAAGGCCCTGCGACAAGTGTCCTCACGTTGTCTCTAGTCTCACGCAGCATAACATACAGCGCACAGAAAGCATGTTGTTCCACTTATGCGCAACCATCACTACTGATGATTTCTTTGAATTAAGAAGTCTGTGGCCGGGCGCGGTGGCTCACGCCTGTAATCCCAGCACTTTGGGAAGGCTGAGACGGGCGGATCACGAGGTCAGGAGATCCAGACCATCCTGGCTAACACGGTGAAACCCAGTCTCTACTAAAAACACAAAAACATAATTAGCCGGGCGAGGTGGTGGGCTCCTGTAGTCCCAGCCACTCGGGAGGCTGAGGCAGGAGAATGACGTGAACCCGGGAGGTGGAGCTTGCAGTGAGCTGAGATCGCGCCACTGCACTCCAGCCTGGGGGACAGAGCAAGACTCTGTCTCAAAAAAAAAAAAAAAAAGGAAAAAAAAAGGAGTTGGAGGGATTTTAAGTGGATGTGGAGGAAAATGATGTCTAAACCCAGGACTTGGAAAGAGAAAACTCACAAATATTTGTATTTAACATTTATGGAGTGTTATTTTGTGAATTGGGGAGAGGTATCTGACTTTGCAAATAAAAATTGCAGCTACTATTTAGTGAAGTACTGTGTCACATGACTTATTTTCATTATCTTTAAATTTTACAATTTTAAAGCATTAGGTGTTATTATACCCATTTTGTAGATGATGAAACCAATGTCCTCAAGTCTTAAGTTCCATGGCTAAAGCCTGCTGGCTAGTAATCAGCAGAGTGGAGATTTATGTTCTAGGCTGGCTTACATGGTTCCAAGGCCACTGCACCATGTTGCTTTCCAGCTCCCTGCAGAACAGCAAGTACACTCTCATACGCACTACAGAGAATTTTTGAAAGCCTAATAAACTATTCAATTTATTATAGGATGCTAGAGTTCGCATTTAGGAGACTTTAGTCACAAGAAATTGTTGCTCCCGTGAGATATGCCACATCTCAAATCAGTTTTTGTCTCTAATACCCAGGGGGTTCTTTGTGGATGTTAGACCCCCAAATTATTGAATAGTCTTAATGGGTAGAATTTTGTGGTTTTCATCTAAACGATTTAAGTTCCTTGACAAGAAAATTGCTAAGTTCTATTTTTTCTGCATTTAAGACAAATAATTGAGCTGTCCTTTCAAAGCTTTAAACTTATAATCCTAAAGATTGTTATAGATTAACTGTAAAGGAAACACTATTATATGGCCATCTCTTTCCTTTACAGTTACAAAGCACTCATCATATGCCATAAATGACTGTACTTACAATATCTATATGTTTTGATTTTGTAGAACAAGGGAAGATGTTTTGTTTTTAAAGAAGGATGTAAAGGATGCAAAGGAAAGGAAAATCAAATGTATTGAACTCCTAATGAGTAGTAAGCAATGTTGCTGACAATCTAATTAATGTCAAATAACTAACTCAATTTATTAAGCATGTGCCGAATATCTTCTGAATTTCAGGAATTGTGCTAGGCACTTTTGTGAACACAAAGTTGTTTAAGATACAGCTCTTTTCATGAAGGATCTCCTCACATAGTATGAGATAAGATTATATCCACACACAAAACAAGTAGGTAAAATGGACACTCAGGAAATGATCTATGAGAAAATAGTTTTCTTCAATAGCCTGGACATTTGCTTTATTGGCTGATTCTGAAGTTAGAATCTGGGTAGAGTCCATGAGAGATAGTGAATCCTGGGCTCTCCTCAGACAAGGATTTTCCTCAGGAGCAACACTTGCGAAGGGCTGAGATGCACGGAGGGAGCAGGGACACCTCAAGATGTTCTCTGAGATGGGAAAACCGTCCTTGAGTTCCTGTTTAGACAGGAGGGTGTGCTTATATGTATAGCGGTTCCTCCCTATGAGATTCCTCTCCCCAATTATTCCATCAGATATTAATGTAATCAAGCACTAACCTAGGTACTGCTGTAAAGGCACTTTGCAGATGTGATTAGAGTCCCAAGTCAGTTGGCCTTAGGGTACAGAGATTATCTGCCTGGGCCTGACCCGAACAAGTAACACCTGTAAAAGGAGAGAGTGTTTTCTGGCTAGGAGCAAAACAGCAAGTCAGAGAGATATAAGCACAAGAAGGATTTGATGCACTGTTGCTGGGTGGAAGATGGAGGGAACCATGTGACAAGAAATGGAGATGGCCCCGGAAGCTGTCAATGGCTTCCAGCTGACAACCAGCAAGGAAATGGGGAGCTCAATACTGCAATCCCAAGGAACTTGGATTCTGCCCACAACATAAATGAACTTGAAAGCAATTGTTCCTGAGTGTCCAGACAGCCCAGCCCAGCCGATACTTTGATTTTAGTCCTGTGATACCTAGAGCAGAGGACCCAGTAGATCCTGCCTGGATTTCTGGTGTATAGAACTGTGAGCTAATAAATGAGTATTGCTTTAATCTCTAGGTTTACTGTAATTTGTTATGCAGCAATAGAAAACTGATGCACCATCAAAACCTGTGGAGAGGTGAACAACAAAGAGACCACTTTGGTCTGCACTCAGGAACTATTTATTCTCCAATGAATGGGAAAACTGAAGCCTTATTTTGTATGCTGGTTAACATGGAGTGAAAAAAAGATCCTATACTCTAGGGTCTTACAACCTGGATTTAAATCCTGGCCCTGCCATTTATGAACTGTGCTACCTGGGATAACTCTGTTCAGTCTTTTTTGTTGCATTTGCAAAATAGACTTAATCCTATTTATGGAGCAGGGGTATCATGCAAATGAAGTGAGATAATATATGAAATATAGTAAGTACTTAATAAACATGACACTTGTTTGGTTTAATAATAGATTTACAGCATTTCTTTTTCAATTGTACAGTTTTGTGGAAATTCTCCTCATTAGAGTACTGATAGCTAAAGTAGTGACCTCAATATCTTAAACGCTCTTAAACTTAATGGGAATAGGTTACCCAACGTAACCACTTTAAAATTTCCAAAAACAACAGGAAAAGCTACTCATTTCCCTAGTATTGAGGATACTTCTTGTAACTATTTAAATCTCCATATTTACCAGGTGCTAGTAGTCCGGCTTTGCTATTGTTCCTGAATTCACGTCTGAGTTGATCTCCTGTTGGGTGGTGATAAGGGCTTATAAAGTATATATTTGTAGAAAGAACTATGTCTTGAATCATCATAATCAGCAGGTATCAGTAGAATATATCTCAACACAGCTTGAAAACTGAGGAGGACTATTGCAGAAAAACGTTTGTTCATGTCTACCCTGGAACTTCCTTAAATAGTGGTCCTAAAAGTGAGATCCATCACACTCATTCATAATATAAAATCTTGGGTCCACCACAGACCTACTGAATTAGAAATCCTGGGGGTATGGCACAGCAATCTGTGTTTAAAAAATTCCTTTCTGTGATACATTTTAGTCTTCAGAACCCTGCCCTAAGAGATTGGGGTGACTCTTAGCATCTCCTGGAAATTTGAAGTGGAATTTTCATTTTTGCAAAATGATGAACACAACCACAGAGAATTAATGAGAAAGATTATGAATGATCCAATTCTATAAAAGACTGAACACAATTTTAGTTGATATGCCTCCTAAATTTTTCAGGTATATTAAAACTTTGTGAAATGAATCACTGTGCAAATGTATCAAGAGATTAGTTTTTTGAAGAAAAAAAATTAGGTGGCAAATTCTTTTGTAGAGTTAAAACTCTGATTTATCTGTTATATAAGCAGGTTTTTAATGTGTTGAATTTTCTTAAGAGAAGGCAGATTGTATCTGGTAGTTTTATTCATTGGAAATACTTCTGAAGAAATATTTGATTAGTTGATATGGGAGTCAAAATATGCTAGGTTGTAGAAAGCTGAGAAAAATTGTCATTTTTACTACAAATGCTTTTAAAATGGAATTTGATACTCTTTCCATAGTGTAATTTTCAAGGTCTTGTTTTTTCTAACGGTGGTGTATAGAAGGGTGAAGCGGCATGGTGTACTGGGAAGAATGGGTCAGTGCACTCGGCTGTCCCACTTTTCACCTCTCTGACCTTGGACAAGTTCCTTACTCATGGAGATTAAGAATCAGGTTGTGGTCTAGCTTCTGTGGGTCAGTGTTTCTTAAACTCAAGTGTGTGGCAAAATCACTTGGAGGGCTGATCCAAATACAGATTGTCTGGGAACAGGGCCTGATAACAGATGCAGCAGCCCTTTGCTAGTGACCCTACTTTATCTAATAGTCAAGTTTTAAGCCGGGCTGGAAAAAACGGCTGGTTCCTGTGTTTCATCACCCACCTATAGGAATATTGCAGAAGGCTAACTCACAGACTGGTTAAAAAAGCCACTTAAGGAGGTCATCCCTATGTTTAATGAAGAGACTGCCTTCCTTCTGAATGAGAGCAGGTGATGCTAGGAAGACATCCTTTGTAATACTTTGTTTTTCAAGATCCATGGACTAAATGCACCCACCGTAACATTTAAAACAAATTTTAGTGCAAGAGATTCGTGTCTTTAAAATAGATATGTAATTGTTTCAAAAATAAATCGATAATACTGCATATGTTTTCTAAAGCTTGACTTATACATTGAAATTTAACATTCAGAAATTATTTTGAATTGAGAGATCCTAGTTTATTAAAATAAAATTCCCAAGAAAAAGGTGGAGGAGTCGAATATCTGCTCCAAGACAGAAAGCAAGAAAAGAGTTTTAGCCATTGTAATATAAAAGAGTAGCTTCTGTGGATAGGAGCTTCTTCTTTTCTATCTTTCACAAAATAGTATCAAGTATATTAATAAGCAATTATAATAGCTAATATTGATTGCTCACTATGTACTAGGCACTATTCTAAGTACTTTACATTTACTAACTAATTTAATATTTTTGGTATAATTCTGCTTTACTTATTATAATTGACAAAAATTGCATATATATATATGGTATACAACATGATGTTTTAAAAATGTATAAATTGTAGAATGACTAAATCAAGTTAATTAAAATATCCATTACCTTATATATTATCATTTATTTGTGCAATTCATTTAATCTTCACAAGAACCCATCTATGTAAGGACTACTATTATCACTTGGACAAGGAGACTTGAGTTACTTACCCAAGGTCACAGAGCTGCAAATGTCAGATCCAGGTTTCAAATGCAAACATCTTTCCAGAGAGCGGGGGTTGTAAGCCCCTGTGCAACACTGGCTCCGGTGTGGCTTCTGCTCTGGTGTTCAGTGCTGAGTCTCTCTGTGGCTTGGCCAGGTGGGAGATCCTCTATCTCCTGACGACCAGGACAACTCATACAGAGCCCAATCTTCCTGGCCTGTACTCTCACATCAGACCTTTCCCACTGCACTCCCACCCACCTACTAACAATTCCTAACATCTGCACTGTGCTTACCACACCATCTTATTTAACTGACTTCTTTCTCCTTGGGACATTCTTCCCTGCTGGGAAACTTCACCCCAAATCTGTGTGTACACCAGGCCTCCTGCCCCATGGGGTCCAGGTCAAATAAAAAGGAACCCTTACACCTGTCCTTGCTCTGCTACTCCTGAGCCTTCTCACTTTACTCCTGCTGTTACCCACACCACCATTCCAGTGTTCACCAGCTTCTCTTTCTGGATCTTGTCTGTTTCCAACTTTCAGATGGGCCTTGTGGACATGAAGATACAAGTCAGTATTCCTCATTTGCCTAATGATCCTTGGTAAAGACTTTGGATTTATCTACTGACTCCTTTTATTCTGGGCCATTTCAGGTAAATAAACACACTGGACACAATTCTGGCCTACTATGGTGCCAAGCAGTGGTGGCAGAAGGGGTCAGGTGGGGAGATGAGATAGAAATTTAGAGTCTTATGCAAACAAAGTTGTTAATAATTTCACATCACCTCTTTACTGCCCAAGTACTTGAGCATTTTATTGGTGGCTTTGCCATGGTCCGTGGGTATATTTTACACAGAACATGAACTTTAGAAAGATCAAGTTAGAGACATGTTTCCCAGTGCCCTTCAGTTCACATGTATTCTAGCATGCATACGGTGTGGCTGAGGCTGCCTCTTATTTTATATATCTATATACATACATACATATATATATTTTAATTAATATATATTTTTTAATTAATGGAAAGTAAAACCAATCTAACATCACAATGGAAATCATGTTTTATTGAATTAATTTTTCCTGTAGGCATTCTCTGGCAGATGGAACAAAGCTGGCCTAGCAGAGACACGGCAGCATTTTCTAAAACCCTTTCATTCAGGAGCTCACGAAATGTGGAAGAGGAAACGATTGACAAATTACTTCCAAAGTCCCAATCTCCTTTGTTTGTTCAGGTCATTCAGAATATCATTATCACATTAATGGAATTTTCTTATTTCTATTTGCAGGTCCTTTTGTATGCACATTGTAATCTGATTTGAAAGGAAGAAGGAAGAAACTCTTCTCCATTTTCATGTTTTCTGAAAGCCTAGTTCACTTGCCAGATGTGTTGAGTGAACAGTTTTATATCACTATCATGACAGAGATGTCCTTCACATTTTCATTCATCTTGCCCCTGATTTTCTGACTTCTATTTCTTAAATTCTTATGTTATCATTTAGCTGTTACTTATCCATGTTATGATTTAAGCTTAGGCTGGAAAAATCTATAGGTCCCTGTAGTCATAGCGGGGTAGGAAGTAAAAGCTAAACCCCAGTTGCTGAGTATTTGCACATAACTCAGGCAAAAGATAGCTTTAATTTTAACTGTATTTAAATGTGTGCCTTCTCACTCCATCCAGGTAGTTAAATTGACTGGAAGGATAGTCCCAGGTTCACTGCAAAATAACTTAATTCTTCATTTGATTTTACCCAGTGAGAACATTTTTATAGCGTTGTGATTCAGGGATGATAATTTCATTCGCAAATGGTGTGTTTTAAGCAGTAAACAAATATTACTTTTCAGACCCCAAAGATAAGTTTAGTCGAGGCTCAAATCATATGGTGCTAAATCTAGAGCCTGATTTCAAACAGGTTGACTGTGTTTCTTTATGGTGCAATATGACCGTGTATTTCGTGCTAGCAATGATAAGAAGGTGCAACAACCTTAATAAGAGTTGAGCAAGGGTCCCAATCAAATCCTGTGTCTGTCTGCAGTTTCAGAGAATTACCGTTCATATAACAGATCTTATAGGAAATCTTTTCATTTCTATGAATTTCACTGAATCAGAGAATTTCTTTGCTACTTTATTTGGTTTCCTTCCTCCCGTAAGTAATTACTCTTTATTTTAAGTGACAGCATGACTTTAATTTTGCATTTTTTCATCTTTATGTAGACCTCGGCCAAGATTAATCTGTCCAGAATATTCTGGGTACTTGGCTCTTCTGTTTCAGGATTGTAAATGGGATACAGCAGGCAGCTTGCCCTTCTTCTGCCTTCTAGGTTTATTTTAATGTAAATGTTATGTATATTTAAAAAAAGGTATCTCCTAGCACCTTTTCAATCTTTACCGAAGACGATGTTCAGGATTGCTACCTATACACAAACTCGTATTGCCCTGTTGGAGCTTGGGAAATCTTTGATGCTGTGATTTTAAAAGTGCAATAAAAAATTCTTTCATCGTTAATTCCTCTTCTTGTCCATTTTCTCCATTCTCCACATCCCTCCTCTCATAATTTGTAATCTCTTCCCTCTTCTCATCAGTTTCTTATTTGACCACCTCTTTGTTCTTTCTTATTAAGAACCACTTTCTTTTCTGTATACTTTCCCTTTCTCTGAGGTTAGTGTTTCTTCTCTTTGGGCCCCAACTTCTAATTCCCACCTTCCCTCTAGTTTGTTTCTCTCTTTCACTGAAAAAGAAACTGAGCTGGTTTTACTTTTATGGTTTAGAGTGAACTGATTTTAAGCCTTCACTTAAAATCAGTGCCCTGCCCCTACCCAGCAAGCAGACAAATTTGCCATTTGACCAGACTGTTGTTGTTTGTATACACATCACATGTGAACTAAGGGTGTGTGTGTGTGTGTGTGTGTGTGTGTGTGTGTGTGTGTTGGGGGAATAGAAAGTAAGGAGAGAAAGTAGCATGAGGTTGATCACATCATATTCTCAGGACACCAAGTAAAAGGGTCCGTGTTCTTGAGGTAGTTACTAGCCCTAGTCTTACATGTTTATTTTGCTCTTGGTGGTAAAATAACATTAAAAGAAAAACTTCAGATGACTTAAATTTAACAGAGTTTAATTGAGTAAAGAACAATTTGCAAATCAGTCAGCTCCCAGAACCATAAAAGGTTTTGAGTGACTCCAGGGTTGGATAACATTTATGGACACACACACACAAAAACAAAAAACAAAAACAACCAGAAACAGCTGGATTGGTTGGGGCAGGTGTTTGCCTTATTTGAACAAGATTTTAACATTTGGCAGCCTGTGATTGGCTGAAACTTGGCTGCTGTGATGGGCTGAGGCTTGGTTACTTGTTATAAGAGTAGGTTACAGTCCATTTACATATCACATGATGTTACAGTTCATTATATACTGAGAAACCTTTAGGCCATACTTAAATATGCAGAGGTACTGCTTTAAGCCAAATGTAATTCAATTTAATAATGGCAAAGAGAAGGCACTTTAGCCTTTTCTTTGTATGTTCTCTGCTTTTCATTTCAACCTATTTTCTTTCTCCTAATTAAGCCATTGAGATACTCCATTAAAAGCAGGGGCTGAGGTCAGGCATAATGGCTCATGCCTGTAATCCCAGCACTTTGGGAGGCTAAGGTGGGAGGATAGTTTGAGGCCAGGAGTTTGAGACCAGTGAGACCTCATCTCTACAAAAATTAAAAAATTAGCCGGGTGCAGCTGCCCATGCATCTGTGGTATCAGCTACTTGGGAGGCAGAGGAGGGAGAATTGCTTGAGTCTGGTTGGTCCAGGTTGCAGTGAGCCATGATCACACCACTGCACTCCAGCCTGGGTAGTGACAGAGTAAGACCTTGTCTCAAAAAGAAAGAAAGAAAGAAAAAAAAATGGCCTGGGCTGAACTTTTGCATAATGCTGCAGTTTGTGTACTTCTGAAGGTACTCGAGGCAGAGAGACATTTTTGGACATCACACTGGACGGCTTTACTTCCTGAGGGTTTGATTTTAGAGGTGGGTTGACCCTGCCATTTTTCCTCCCTTTCCTCTGGACCCAAATCTGTCTCTTACATAGCTTCACTCTTATGTCTTCATAGGATTTGAAGGAAAAATACTATAGTGACTTTCCTTAGAACTTCATTTTAGAGTTGAGGATATTGACTTACACAAAAATCAGGTAATTTATTTAAGGTTATTCAGGAAATTGATAATAATTATGGGGACTGTATTTTTCAATCCCAAACTGAGACCCATAATCTGACAATAATACTCATAATAACATCAGTAATGACAACAACAAACACAACAACAATCACTGCTGTTAGTTGAACATACACATTGCCAGGCATTATGTAAGGTACATATCATCTTATTTGATCCTCTCAACAACATTCTAAGTGGTCATTTTTTATTCTAACTCTACATATAATGGAGGCACAGACAGAAATCCACTTTATGCATAATAATGGAGCAAAGGTAAGTTGTAAACCGGAGTTTTACTGAAACTTGTGCCTTTCATAGTGGTGTGCTGGAGCCATCTTGTCCTGGCTCATGAGTGATGATTGTCAGCATCTCTTCCAAACTCAGCGTTCAGTGACAGGTTAGTTGCAGGTTAGTTGCTTGAAATCTGCCACAATAGAAGTATTTATACCATGGAAATTGGCCGAGGCTAAATATTAGGGCATGGCTTTCTTTGCCAGAGAGCTGGTTGTTAAACATTTACCGACACATAACTGCCTACATGTGTTTTTACAATACTGTTCTTTTATCAATGAAAGAGATTTTTAAATATCATGATTCTCCTAGAAAAT
Organism: Piliocolobus tephrosceles; assembly: GCF_002776525.5. Taxonomy (NCBI): domain Eukaryota; kingdom Metazoa; phylum Chordata; class Mammalia; order Primates; family Cercopithecidae; genus Piliocolobus; species Piliocolobus tephrosceles. Next base: position 34,818,576 of record NC_045435.1, on the reverse strand, counting down.
CTGGATCATATGATTGTGATAGTGGTGTTAGGGGAAAAAGCTAAACTAAAATTCAGATGTCTGTACACTCCTGATTTAATGCTCTTTTTGACTTTTATTGCTGGAATTTATTTTCTTTTATAATCTTAAGTCCACAAGTTATGTTTTAGACAAGGGCTATTTGGTTAAGGAATAGAAACTTAATCAAATGTAAAGTGAAAAGAGAAAATATGTTGAGAAGGTCCAGCGGCACTGTGGATCTCATTCCCACAGAGTCCTGTAGCAGGAAGTGTGTCCTCCTGAGGGAGTGGAACATATAAACTGGAAAGTCAATCCTAAGCACCTTGGCCTCATTGCTCTTGAACTTTCTAGCTTCATGTTGTTGCATCTCTCTGCATGTCCATGTTGGCAGACCAGCCATTTCTGCCTCAGAGTGATACAGCCAACACCCTGATTCATTGGTATTCTCAGTCCAAGCAAGTACCACGAGATTTACTGTTTTGAGCTCCCATTTTCCATTTTCCAGGAGAAAGACACTTGTAAGCCCAACAAGGGCCAGTTGTCCAATCGGCATGGATAGATGGTGAAAACAGAACATCTTAAAAGGAAGTCTGTGGAAAGAGGTTTCTTCGAGAAGGCAGGAGTGGCTGGAAAATATTCCTTGTTTTTAGTACAATGACTGGAAAGGGGGCAGTATGAAATACAGAGGAAGAAAAGCTAGATTGCAAGGAATTTGAGGGAAAAATCTGGGTCTTACTTATTTCTAAATATATGACACCTCACCCTGTGTTTGGCATTCCAAAGACACTGAAAATAAAGTCCACAGGTAGCTCTTGTGGATGATTTTCCAAATAGTAAAATAAAAAATTTAAAAAAAAGGTCTCCATAGTGAATTCTTATAATTTTATGTTGCCACAGCACCCTAATTTTCTCATATCAGAAGTAGGGCTCAATCACCCTGGACACAGCTTCCAGCTCTATACCACAGCCACTGGCTGGCTCCAGCCAGTGGATGGAGAGAAGAACTTAGAGGCATCTTTCCTGCCTAGCAGGTGGGGCTGTCTTCTTTCCTGCTTCCTTTAAATGAACCACTAGGCATCTGCCCTCAAACTTAAAGTGACCCACAGTCTAATCCCTTATAAATACTGTTAGTCATTGCATGCTTCACTCTCTCTCTTTTTCTTTCTCCTCTCTCAGCCGGACTCTTCATTCCTGCCTTGTGTGACCCAGGGATGGAGGACTGCCCTTCCAACTCATTATCCTCTTTGCCTAGGAGCTGTAAGTAAAAATCTTTGAACTTGTTTCATATTCTAGTGGTGTACTGAATTTGTATTTTCCATCTGAAGAAATAGGGGCTACCCTAGACCAGGTTTTCTTCAGGATACAGGCAAGAACACGGTTGGGCTCCCAGCACTGGAGCAATGGTCAGGCAGGCATAAACTGGACATGGGTCAGATGAGAGCCACAGGGATGTCTGCCAGTATAAACAAGTTCCCTGTGTGAGAAACTATCTGATCACAGGTTGAACAACTAGTCATTAGACTGTCTGCCAGGCAAAAGAAGGATCCTGTGAAAGGCACACTGTAAACGCTCAAGTTCAGCTCCCCTTCATTTCCCATCAGGGCAGTGTTGCTCACAGCTCTGATACTGGAACCCCTATTTAGCTGAGGGCTCTCAAAACTGTTTCTTCAAAAGAGAAAATAGAAGGCTAGTAGATAATTCTATAAACAAAACCATTCTAGTGGTCAATACAGATTATTACCAATGAGATCCATATGGATCATCAAAGGGATTATGATGTCATTTTCAACACCCAGCTGTAACCTTCAGTTGGAAGTCCAGTTCAACATAAAAGTTTACCATTTTCAAATCCCCTCCCACACTGCTTTACCCCCTTACAAGGTTATGACTAAAAGCACAACCATTTAAAATAATCATTTTATGAAATTACATGCAAATAGAAGAAATCATGTTCAAATTGAAGAAAATGACCATGTTTTTCATATTCAATCTTTAGAAAATAGCTTTTAAAATAAGTGGTATACCATCCTTACTTTTTTCTGGTTAATGAGGAGCAAAATATGTGCCCTCAGGATCAGGAGCCCTAGAGTTCAAATGATCAATGCAATTGTAAAAAATTCTTACCCTGCATGTTGAACTTAAAATCTCACAAGAAAAGATTTTATTTGTGCTATTAGAAGGTTACTGCCTAAAGCCTTCACTTTTCCAGAAAGTATTGTTAAGATTAAAAATAATTGCAATAAAAACCAGTCTACATTTTTCAAAGTGTGAAGAATGGTGGCTTGGTCTGAGAATTTGAATTTATTTTTTACTCTTTTCATTATATGAATTTATTAACACTTTACCTTTAAAATGCAATGAATATAATTCAACTGTTAATTTTGTGAGAACTGATTTTTTACACCGAGCACATCTACTCACAGCACATCTTGCTTTTAACTTCCATGTAAAATAACCTTTTCTGCTTAAGCAACTCTTCTAGTGACATTATCACCATCTCACTAAGTTTATTCTTATATGGAATTGCAGCCTGCTAGGAACTGGAGGAGGTACGTTCCGGTTGACTTGTTTTAAGATCAAATAAAACAATCAATTACTCTATTCTTTCTAACTTATCTTCTTCTTTCTCTTTCTCTTGTTTCCACCTTTCCTTTGCCAGGTGTGAGACAGATGGTCATGCAGTGGAGAATAAACGAGGACCCTTTAATCCAGCTGGTGCTCTGCTTGTCTCATTTGTGGTGTTGGATGTATTCGGCTAACAGTGGGAGTCCAGGGGACTGTGTGGTAAGGATGAGTGGGGTCATACACTGGGCTGCCTTTTTTCCCAGTACACAGTGGAATGACCATGCAAGTTGTTAAAATACTAAAATATTTTTGCACTCGTTGATAAATAGCAACTGGTTAGGGCCCCTTAACACTAAGCTGTTCCCGTCACCCACCACCCTGGATTCCTGTGTCCCAGCTCTGGGGTATTTGGACCTGCCTTCCCACATCCAGTTGGATTGATACCTAGTACAAAAAGAAGCCTTAGGACTTCTTTCACTGCTTTTTAAAACCACTTGTATCTATTTGGTTTTATCATGTATGCAACCCAACTAATTCTTATATATGTTAGAATAGTAGTTGTTTTAGTCCATTTTGCATTCCCATAAAGGAATACCTGAGACTGGGTAATTTATAAAGAAAAGAGGTTTGTTTGGCTCACAGTTCTGGAGGCTGTACAAGCATGGCATCAACACCTGCTCAGCTTCTGCTGAGGCCTCAGGAAGCTTTTACTCTTGGCAGAAGGCGAAGGTGGGGCAGGCATGTCACATGGTGAGAGAGGAAAAAAGAGAAGGGGGGATGCCAAGCTCTTTTAAACAACCAGCTCTTGCCTGGACGAATAGAGTGAAAACTCATTGATTATCACAGGGAAAGCACCAAACCATTCATAAAGGATCCACCCCATGACACTAACACTTCCCACCAGGCCCCACCTCCAACATTGAGGATCACATTTCAACAAGAGATTTAGAAGGGACAAATATCCATATTATATCAGTAGTCAAAAGCACAATTTCTGGTGTTATGAAATCTCTCTCTCTATGTGTGTGTGTGTATATGTGTATATATATATGTGTATATATATATGTGTGTGTATATATATATGCAAATCTCAGCCTAGCTAGGACCGAGTTCCTTAATTTTCTTGAACCTCAATACCTTCAACTATAAAATGTAGAATATAATAATATTTGTCTTGCAGAGTTGTTGAGATGATTAAGTGAAATAATGTATGTAAAGTGTTAGTAATGTTCCTGGCAATAAGTAAATTTAACATTAATTTTAATTAACATTGTTTTCATTCTGCTTCACGCTTGAAGGTAGCCCTGCGAAATGTGTTCATCTCTATCCAGCTGCCCAGAAATCAAAGTTGAGATTGTCAACATGAAGCATTCTTCCTTACTCTGAAATCTAATTTAAAACTTACTAGAGTCTAGTTCAATATCTAGTATATTTTACTTATTGAAATTGTTTTCTTATTTTATAAAGGTTTCATTGCAACAATTCCTGAAATTTCCATGTGTCAATGCCTGATTACACATACACATCTCCTCTTCACAGATTCTCTTTTCTTCTGTGTGCTTATTGTGAGCCATGCCCACTCCCATTTCCCTCTTATTGTTTACCTATTTTCTCCCACCTGGAATTCTCATTCCATTAATTCTAATCTTTATGATTTAAGGCCACTGTAAATTCCTGTCTACTCTGGAAAAACCTCCCCAAATATCCAGTCTCAATAATGCCTTCTCCTTTGGCGTTTAGCAGAATTTATAACTTTGGATCCCCACTTTAAAACCAATTCACTCTATTGTTTCCAGTGAGTCTTTTCTTTACAACTAGATTGTGCATGTCTTGAAGGCATGCACCTGAGTTTAGGCAGTCATAGGAAGTATCATAATGGGGCTTTAATGGCCAAGCAGTTTTTTGAGAGGTCACAAGGAATATGGGCTTTCTAAAATATAAAAACACTTTAGACAGAGAAAGGAAAAATATTTTTTGAAAGTTGATAAGTATAGCAGAGCATGTTAAAACAAGACAAAACAAAAACCCCTTCTTGGAATTAGGGAGGATGGAGCAAGATGGCTGAATAGAAGGCTTCACCAATTGTCCCCAGCCCGGTACCCACAAGGACACCAAGTAAACAACTATCTACATGGAAGAAACACTTTCATAAAAACAGAAAACCTGGTGAGCATTCACAGTACCTGATTTTAACTTTTTCACTTCATATCACTGAAAGATGCACTGAAAAGGTGGAAAGAACAGTCCGGAGCCTTCATGGATACCACCCCTTCCTACCCTCTCCAATGGGGGCCTTGGTGCAGAGAACATCTCTGAGCACTGAGTTAGGAAGAACACAGCAATTGTGAGGCATTAAACTCAGTGCTATCCTGTTAGAGCAGAAGCAAAAATGCTAACAAACTCAGCTGGTGCCTGCCCACAGAGGGAGCTTTTAAACCAGCCCGAGCCAGAGGGGAATTGTAAATCTCAGTGATCGGCTGGAGCTTGAATGCCTGCAAACCTCCCCACAGAGGGCTCCAGTGCACCGCGTCTCCAAGTAAACCTGAAAGGCTAGCCCGTAAGGACTGCAACTCTTAGGCAAGTCCTAGTACTGAACCAGGCCCGTAGGCAGTGGACAGTGGACAGCAGGGCAACCTACTGAGACACCAGCTGGGAAAACCAAGAGAGTGCTGGCATCTCCCCTCCTCTAACCCTAGGCTGTGGAGCTTGAGGGTCCAAAAGAGACAAATTTTTTCCGCTTCAGGAGAGGAGAGGGAAGAGTGGGAAGGACTTTGTCTTGCATCCTGGATACCAACTCAGCTACAGCAGGATAGGGCACCAGGTAGAGTCGCGAGGCCCCCATTCTAGGTCCTAGATTCCAGATGAGATTTTTAGACACACCCTGGGACAGAAGGGAACCCACTGCCTTGAAGGAAAGGACCCAGTCCTGGCAGCATTCATCACTTGCTAACTGAAGCGCCCTTGGGCCCTGAATAACCAGCACTGATACCCAGGTACTATGTTGAGGGCCTTGGGTGAGTCTCTGAGACTTGCTGGCTTCAGGTGAAATTCAGTACAGTACCCATGTGTATAAAATATTATTAGAGCTGAAGAAGGAGATAGGACCACATACAATAATACCACATACAATAATCGTGGGAGACTTTAAGACCCCACTTTCAGCATTAGATGGATCTCCCAGACAGAAAATCAACAAACATCAGACTGCACTAAAGACCACACGGATCTAATAGATATTTACAGAACATTTCATCCAAGAGCTGCGGAATACACATTCTTTTTCTCAGCATGTAAATCATTCTTAAGGAGAGACCATATGTTAGGTCATAAAACAAGTCTTTAAACATTAAAAAAATTGAAATAATATCAAACATCTTCTCTGACCACAATGAAATAAAAGTAGAAATCAATAAGAAGAGGAATTTTGGAAATTGTACAAATACATGGAAATTAAAGAATATGCTCTTGAATGACCAGTGTGTCAATGAAGAAATTAAGATGGAAATTAAAAAATTTCTTGAAACAATTGATAATGGAAACACAATATACCAAAACCTGCGGGATACAGCAAAACAGTACTAAAAGATAAATTTATGGCTATAAGTGTCTACATTTTCAGAAGAAAAACTCCAAATGAACAATCTAACAGTGCATCTTCAAGAACTAGAAAAGAAAGAATAAACCAAATTTAGAATGAGCAGATGTAACGAAAGAAAAAAATCAGGGCAGAAATAAATGAAATTGAAATAAAAAGATCCAAAGGACCAATGAAACAAAAAGTTGGTTTGTAGAAAAGTTAAACAAAAGTGACAAACCTTTAGCCAGACTAACTAAGAAAAAAAGAGAGAAGGTACAAATAAATAAAATCGGATACAAAAACGGAGACATTACAATTCATAGTGGCTACTATGAGCAACTGTATGACCATAAGTTGGAAAATGTAGAAGGAATGGACAAACTCCTAGATATATACAACTTTCTAAGGTTGAAGTTGGAAGAAATCCAAAAGCTAAACAGACCAATTACAAATAATGAGGTTGAAGCCATCATAAAAAGTCTCCCATTTAAAAAAAAGCCTGGGACCTCATGTTTTTGCTGCTGAATTCTACAAACATTTAAAGAACTAATAGCAATTCAAATCAAACTACTCTGAAAAATAGAGGAGGGAATACTTCCAAACTCATTCTACGAGGCTAAGATTACTCTGATACCAAACCGGACAAAGACACATCAACAAAAGAAAATGATAGCCCAATATCTGCATGAATTTTGATGTAAAAATTCTCAACAAAATACTAGCAAACCAAATTCAACAATGTATTAGAAAGATTAGTCATCAAGACCAAGGAGGATTTCTCTCAGGGATACAAGGATGGCTCAACTTATGGAAATCAATGAATGTGATACATCATATCAACAGAATGAAGGATAAAAATAATATGATCATTTCAACTGATGCTAGAAAAGCATTTGATAAAACTAGACATCCCTTCATGATAAAATTCCTCAAAAAACTGGGGATAGAAGGAAATATCTCAACATAATAAAAGCCATATACAATAGAACCATAGTTAGTATCATACTGAGTGGGGAAAAAGTGAAAACCTTTCCTCTAAAACCTGGAACATTACAAGGATGCCCACTGTCAGCACTGTTATTCAAAATAGTACTGAAAGTCCTAGCTAGAGCAATCAGACAAGAGAAAGAAACAAAGGATATCCAAACTGGAAAGGAAGAAGTCAAATTATCCTTGTTTGCAGATGATATTATCTTATTTGGAAAAATGTAAGGACTCCATAAGAAAACTATTCGAATTGACAAACAAATTTAGTAAAGTTGCAGGATGCAATATCAACATACAAAAGTCAGTAGCATTTCTATATGCCAAGAGTGAACTATGTGAAAAAGAAATTTTAAAAGTAATCCCATTTACAGTAGTCACAAATGAAATTAAATACCTGGGAACTAACTAGAAAAGCTAAATATCTCTGTAATGAAAACAATGAAACACTGGTGAAAGAAATTAAAAAGGACACAGAAAAATGGAAAAATATTCTATGTTCTTGGATTGGAAGAATAAATATTGTTAAAATGTCCATAATACCCAAAGTAATATACAGATTCAATGTAATCCCTAGGAAAATCCAATGATATTCTTCACAGATATAGAAAAAAAAAAATCTTAAAATGTATATGGAACCACAGAAGACCCAGAATAGCCAAAACTATCCTAAGCCAAAACAAAAAATTAGAGTAATCCCATTACCTGACTTCAAATTATACTACAGAGCTATAGTAACCAAAACAGCATGGTACTGACATAAAAACAGACACATAAAACAACGGGACAGAATAGAGAATGCAGAAACAAATCTACACACCTATAGTGAACTCGTTTTTTAACAAAGGTGCCAAGAACATACACTGGGGAAAAGACAGTCTTTTCAATAAATGGGGAAACTGAATCAATATGCAAAAGAATGAAATTAGACCCCTATTGCTTGCCATATACAGAAACCAAATCAAATCAAAATGGACTAAAGACTTAAATCTGGCCAGGTGTGGTGGCTCACGCCTGTCATCCCAGCACTTTGGGAGGCCAAGGGAGGTGGATCACCTGAGGTCAGGAGTTTGAGACCAGCCTGGCCAATATGGTGAAGCCCCATCTCTACTAAAAATACAAAAAGTTAGCCAGGCTGGGTGGTGGACGCCTGTAATCCCAGCTACTCGGGAGGCTGAGGCTGGAGAATCGCTTGAACCCAGGAGGCAGAGGTTGCAGTGAGCCAAGATTGTGCCATTGCACTCCAGCCTAGGCAACATGTGTGAAACTGTGTCTCAAAAAAAAAAAAAAAAAAAAAAAAAAAAAAAAAAAAAAAAA
>NC_045435.1:34780519-34810033 GCF_002776525.5 Piliocolobus tephrosceles | reverse complement strand
GGGGATGGAGTGTGCTGATTGGCTTAATCTAATTCATGTGCTACCCTCTGATATCTTGGGTTGGTGTCAGGTTCACTGAAAATACACAGGCTGGGATTGGGGACTACAGATCCTTAAGCAAAGGAAACTCTTGTTAACATAAGAAAGGAGTATATGCTGTCAGGAGTGTGTCCTACAGCTATTGATTCCTTCTTTATTCCATGCTATTTACATCCCACCTCAGAATGGACAAGTCTTTGTATTGGTACTTTTACTCTAACAGTGGAGAATTTTCATTATTTCATGACCACCCAGAATTTGGACTTCAGTTGCAAAACTTCATAAACTTTGTTTCTGTGTTCTTAATTTGCTACTATGTAGATTGCACAACATCAAAATGAAGGGTGCTCAGGCAAAAGGCAGAGACCTTGTCTATCTGCTTCTCTGTTTTGTCCCCAATACTTAGTACTTTTTCAATAAGTACTTATAGACAAAATAGAGATTTCCTCTCCTTCGGTGCACTTCCTGCAAAAGGTGTGGTTCTTATTACCCAGGAATGTGTCCTTTGTTTCTCAGCCTTTCTGGGAGTAGGTGGCAGTAGTAGAAGCTTTGTAGACATCCTTGATCTTTGTTGGGAAGAATACACTTCTAGGGAATGCTACTTGAAGAGTGCCTGCTTTATGTGAAAGTTGCTGACTATAGGTTACTTCATGTGTCTCACACATAACAGATATTTCCCTTTCTTGTAGTTTCTCTGGGGTTTCATTATTTAACTTGCTCACGCCCATTGACTGCGAGCTACTATTAGATGGGCCCTAATATCCATTGGTACAAAGAATAGTTTTGTAGTGGCACTAATAGTTTTTCTAGATTTGAGGGAAGGAAGAAAATGAGACTTTACACTTCTGAACCTATTGCCAGTAGATACCACTGTTTATATACAGATTTTTTTGTGTGTGTGTCATTCTTACTGTTTTATATAATTTTCTTCCAGGTAACAATCATAGGGCAATAAAGGAGTATTGGAAGAGGGTTGCAGTTTTTACCCCAAGGCTAGAAATTGATGAATGTTTCTTCCATTTTTGATTGCGTAGATCCTACAATTGGCAAACCCAGAATGAGCCACAAAGTGGCAAACTGAGGTCTCTTTTCTTGATGAGTAAAATTCTTTTTTTTTTTTTCTTTTTTTATACTTTAAGTTCTAGGGTACATGTGCATAACATGCAGGTTTGTTACATATGTATATCTGTGCCATGTTGGTGTGCTGCACCCATCAACTAGTCAGCACCCATCAATTCATCATTTATATCAGGTATAACTCCCCAATGCAATCCCTCCCCCCTCCCCTCTCCCCATGATAGGCCCCAGTGTGTGATGTTCCCCTTCCTGAGTCCAAGAGATCTCATTGTTCAGTTCCCACCTATGAGTGAGAACATGCGGTGTTTGGTTTTCTCTTCTTGTGATAGTTTGCTAAGAATGATGGTTTCCAGCTGCGTCCATGTCCCTACAAAGGACGCAAACTCATCCTTTTTTATGGCTGCATAGTATTCCATGGTGTATATGTGCCACATTTTCTTAATCCAGTCTGTCACTGATGGACATTTGGGTTGATTCCAAGTCTTTGCTATTGTGAATAGTGCCGCAATAAACATACGTGTGCATGTGTCTTTGTAGTAGAATAATTTATAATCCTTTGGGTATATACCCAGTAGTGGGATGGCTGGGTCATATGGTACATCTAGTTCTAGATCCTTGAGGAATTGCCATACTGTTTTCCATAATGGTTGAACTAGTTTACAATCCCACCAACAGTGTAAAAGTGTTCCTATTTCTCCACATCCTCTCCAACACCTGTTGTTTCCTGATTTTTTAATGATTGCCATTCTAACTGGTGTGAGATGGTATCTCATTGTGGTTTTGATTTGCATTTCTCTGATGGCGAGTGATGATGAGCATTTTTTCATGTGTCTGTTGGCTGTATGAATGTCTTCTTTTGAGAAATGTCTGTTCATATCCTTTCCCCACTTTTGGATGGGGTTGTTTGTTTTTTTCTTGTATATTTGTTTGAGTTCTTTGTAGATTCTGGAAATTAGCCCTTTGTCAGATGAGTAGATTGCAAAAATTTTCTCCCATTCTGTAGGTTGCCTGTTCACTCTGATGGTAGTTTCTTTTGCTGTGCAGAAGCTCTTTAGTTTAATTAGATCCCATTTGTCAATTTTGGCTTTTGCTGCCGTTGCTTTTGGTGTTTTAGACATGAAGTCCTTGCCCATGCCTATGTCCTGAATGGTACTACCTAGATTTTCTTCTAGGGTTTTTATGGTAATAGGTCTAACATTTAAGTCTCTAATCCATCTTGAATTAATCTTCGTATAAGGAGTAAGGAAAGGATCCAGTTTCAGCTTTCTACATATGGCTAGCCAATTTTCCCAGCACCATTTATTAAATAGGGAATCCTTTCCCCAATTCTTGTTTCTCTCAGGTTTGTCAAAGATCAGATGGCTGTAGATGTGTGGTATTATTTCTGAGGACTCTGTTCTGTTCCATTGGTCTATATCTCTGTTTTGGTACCAGTACCATGCTGTTTTGGTTACTGTAGCCTTGTAGTATAGTTTGAAGTCAGGTAGCGTGACGCCTCCAGCTTTGTCCTTTTGACTTAGGATTGTCTTGGCAATGCGGGCTCTTTTTTGGTTCCATATGAACTTTAAAGCAGTTTTTTCCAATTCTGTGAAGAAACTCATTGGTAGCTTGATGGGGATGGCATTGAATCTATAAATTACCTTGGGCCGTATGGCCATTTTCATGATATTGATTCTTCCTATCCATGAGCATGGTATGTTCTTCCATTTGTTTGTGTCCTCTTTGATTTCACTGAGCAGTGGTTTGTAGTTCTCCTTGAAGAGGTCCTTTACATCCCTTGTAAGTTGGATTCCTAGGTATTTTATTCTCTTTGAAGCAATTGTGAATGGAAGTTCATTCCTGATTTGGCTCTCTGCTTGTCTGGTACTGGTGTATAAGAATGCTTGTGATTTTTGCACATTAATTTTGTATCCTGAGACTTTGCTGAAGTTTCTTATCAGCTTAAGAAGGTTTTGGGCTGAGACAATGGAGTTTTCTAAGTATACAATCATGTCATCTGCAAACAGGGACAATTTGACTTCTTCTTTTCCTAACTGAATACCCTTGATTTCTTTCTCTTGCCTGATTGCCCTAGCCAGAACTTCCAACACTATATTGAATAGGAGTGGTGAGAGAGGGCATCTCTGTCTTGTGCCAGTTTTCAAAGGGAATTTTTCCAGTTTTTGCCCATTCAGTATGATATTAGCTGTGGGTTTGTCATAAATAGCTCTTATGATTTTGAAGTACGTTCCATCGATACCAAATTTATTGAGCGTTTTTAGCATGAAGGGCTGTTGAATTTTGTCAAAAGCCTTTTCTGCATCTATTGAGATAATCATGTGGTTCTTGTCTTTGGTTCTGTTTGTATGCTGGATTATGTTTATTGATTTGCGAATGTTGAACCAGCCTTGCATCCCAGGGATGAAGCCCACTTAATCATGGTGGATAAGCTTTTTGATGTGCTGCTGAATCTGGTTTGCCAGTATTTTATTGAGGATTTTTGCATCGATGTTCATCAGGGATATTGGTCTAAAATTCTCTTTTTGTGTTGTGTCTCTGCCAGGCTTTGGTATCAGGATGATGTTGGCCTCATAAAATGAGTTAGGGAGGATTCCCTCTTTTTCTATTGATTGGAATAATTTCAGAAGGAATGGTACCAGCTCCTCCTTGTACCTCTGGTAGAATTCAGCTGTGAATCCATCTGGTCCTGGGCTTTTTCTGGTGGGTAGGCTATTAATTGTTGCCTCAATTTGAGAGCCTGCTATTGGTCTATTCAGGGATTCAACTTCTTCCTGGTTTAGTCTTGGAAGAGTGTACGTGTCCAGGAAATTATCCATTTCTTCTAGATTTTCTAGTTGATTTGCGTAGAGGTGTTTATAGTATTCTCTGATGGTAGTTTGTATTTCTGTGGGGTCGGTGGTGATATCCCCTGTATCATTTTTTAATGCGTCTATTTGATTCCTCTCTTCTTCTTTATTAGTCTTGCTAGTGGTCTGTCAATTTTGTTGATCTTTTCAAAAAACCAACTCCTGGATTCATTGATTTTTTGGAGGGTGTTTTGTGTCTCTATCTCCTTCAGTTCTGCTCTGATCTTAGTTATTTCTTGCCTTCTGCTAGCTTTTGAATGTGTTTGCTCTTGCCTCTCTAGTTCTTTTAATTGTGATGTTAGAGTGTCAATTTTAGATCTTTCCTGCTTTCTCTTGTGGGCACTTAGTGCTATAAATTTCCCTCTACACACTGCTTTAAATGTGTCCCAGAGATTCTGGTATGTTGTATCTTTGTTCTCATTGGCTTCAAAGAACATCTTTATTTCTGCTTTCATTTCGTTATGTACCCAGTAGTCCTTCAGGAGCAGGTTGTTCAGTTTCCATGTAGTTGAGCGGTTTTGATTGAGTTTCTTAGTCCTGAGTTCTAGTTTGATTGCACTGTGGTCTGAGAGACAGTTTGTTATAATTTCTGTTCTTTTACATTTGCTGAGGAGTGCTTTACTTCCAATTATGTGGTCAATTTTGGAATAAGTGCGATGTGGTGCTGAGAAGAATGTATATTCTGTTGACTTGGGGTGGAGAGTTCTATAGATGTCTATTAGGTCCGCTTGGTGCAGAGCTGAGTTCAATTCCTGGATATCCTTGTTAACTTTCTGTCTCGTTGATCTGTCTAATGTTGACAGTGGAGTGTTGAAGTCTCCCATTATTATTGTATGGGAGTCTAAGTCTCTTTGTAAGTCTCTAAGGACTTGCTTTATGAATCTGGGTGCTCCTGTATTGGGTGCATATATATTTAGGATAGTTAGCTCTTCCTGTTGAATTGATCCCTTTACCATTATGTAATGGCCTTCTTTGTCTCTTTTGATCTTTGATGGTTTAAAGTCTGTTTTATCAGAGACTAGGATTGCAACCCCTGCTTTTTTTGTTCTCCATTTGCTTGGTAGATCTTCCTCCATCCCTTTATTTTGAGCCTATGTATGTCTCTGCATGTGAGATGGGTCTCCTGAATACAGCAAACTGATGGGTCTTGACTCTTTATCCAGTTTGCCAGTCTGTGTCTTTTAATTGGAGCATTTAGTCCATTTACATTTAAGGTTAATATTGTTATGTGTGAACTTGATCCTGCCATTATGATATTAACTGGTTATTTTGCTCATTAGTTGATGCAGTTTCTTCCTAGGCTCGATGGTCTTTACATTTTGGCATGTTTTTGCAGTGGCTGGTACCGGTTGTTCCTTTCCATGTTTAGGGCTTCCTTCAGGGTCTCTTGTAAGGCAGGCCTGGTGGTGACAAAATCTCTAAGCATTTGCTTATCTGTAAAGAATTTTATTTCTCCTTCACTTATGAAACTTAGTTTGGCTGGATATGAAATTCTGGGTTTAAAATTCTTTTCTTTAAGAACGTTGAATATTGGCCCCCACTCTCTTCTGGCTTGTAGAGTTTCTGCCGAGAGATCTGCTGTCAGTCTGATGGGCTTCCCTTTGTGGGTAACCCGACCTTTCTCTCTGGCTGCCCTTAAGATTTTTTCCTTCATTTCAACTTTGGTGAATCTGGCAATTATGTGTCTTGGAGTTGCTCTTCTGGAGGAGTATCTTTGTGGCGTTCTCTGTATTTCCTGAATTTGAATGTTGGCCTGCCCTGCTAGGTTGGGGAAGTTCTCCTGGATGATATCCTGTAGAGTGTTTTCCAATTTGGTTCCATTTTCCCCCTCACTTTCAGGCACCCCAATCAGACGTAGATTTGGTCTTTTTACATAATCCCATACTTCTTGCAGGCTTTGTTCATTTCTTTTTCTTCTTTTTTTCTTTTGGTTTCTCTTCTCGCTTCATTTCATTCATTTGATCCTCAATCGCTGATTCTCTTTCTTCCAGTTGATCGAGTCGGTTACTGAAGCTTGTGCATTTGTCACGTATTTCTCGTGTCATGGTTTTCATCTCTGTCATTTCGTTTATGACCTTCTCTGCATTAATTAGTCTAGCTGTCAATTCTTCCACTCTTTTTTCAAGATTTTTAGTTTCTTTGCGCTGGGTACGTAATTCCTCCTTTAGCTCTGAGAGGTTTGATGGACTGAAGCCTTCTTCTCTTATCTCGTCAAAGTCATTCTCTGACCAACTTTGATCCGTTGCTGGCGATGGGCTGTGCTCCTTTGCAGGGGGAGATACGCTCTTATTTTTTGAATTTCCAGCTTTTCTGCCCTGCTTTTTCCCCATCTTTGTGGTTTTATCTGTCTCTGGTCTTTGATGATGGTGACGTACTGATGGGGTTTTGGTATAGGTGTCCTTCTTGTTTGATAGTTTTCCTTCTGACAGTCAGGACCCTCAGCTATAGGTCTGTTGGAGATTGCTTGAGGTCCACTCCAGACCCTGTTTGTCTGGGTATCAGCAGCAGAGGTTGCAGAAGACAGAATATTGCTGAACAGCGAGTGCACCTGTCTGATTCTTGCTTTGGAAGCTTCCTCTCAGGGGTGTACTCCACCCTGTGAGGTGTGGGGTGTCAGACTGCCCCTAGTGGGAGATGTCTCCCAGTTAGGCTGCTCAGGGGTCAGGGACCCACTTGAGCAGGCAGCCTGCCCCTTCTCAGATCTCAACCTCCGTGTTGGGAGATCCACTGCTCTCTTCAAAGCTGTCAGACAGAGTCGTTCGCGTCTGCACTGGCCTCTGCTGCTTCCCCTTTTATTTTTTAGTTGTGCCCTGTCCCCAGAGGTGGAGTCTACAGAGACAGGCAGGTTTCCTTGAGCTGCTGTGAGCTCCACCCAGTTCGAGCTTCCCAGTGGCTTTGTTTACCTACTTAAGCCTCAGCGATGGCGAGCGCCCCTCCCCCAGCCTTGCTGCTGCCTTGCGGTTAGATTGCGGCAGATTGCTGTGTTAGCAAGGAGGGAGGCTCCGTGGGCGTGGGACCCTCCCGCCCAGGTGTGGGGTATATTCTCCTGGTGTGCCGGTGTGCTTACTGCGCAGTATTGGGGTGGGAGTTACCCGATTTTCCAGGTGTTGTGTGTCTCAGTTCCCCTGGCTAGGAAAAGGGACTCCTTTCCCCCTTGCGCTTCCCAGGTGAGGCGATGCCTCGCCCTGCTTCAGCTCTCGCTGCTCAGGCTGCAGCAGCTGACCAGCACCGATTGTCCAGCACTCCCGAGTGAGATGACCCCAGTACCTCAGTTAAAAATGCAGAAATCACTGGTCTTCTGTGTCGCTCGCGCTGGGAGATGGAGACTGGAGCTGTTCCTATTCGGCCATCTTGCTCTGCCCCCCCCCCCCGAGTAAAATTCTTTACCTGGATATGGCACATCATGGTTCATAGGACTCTCATACACTAGTGAACTTGTTCCTTCAATCCTTATTAACAGTCGTGTGAGGCAGCCAGGGCAGGGATTGTTATGCTCATTTTACCCAATGAGGTAACTGAGATTTAGACAGAAGTTACATGATTTGCTGAAACTTCACAGTTAATGGTATACAGAACTGGATCCAATTCAGGCTTCTAGCCAGGTTTCCTAGCCTAGAAGCTTTTCCAGGGTAGGTGTCTCATTTTTAGAGTTAATTGTAAGCCCCCAAAAAAGGGCCTTGTTGACATTCACTCTGCAATTCTTACGGAATCACCCTTAGCTGTCTGTGCATCCGCACTGGAGTCTCAGCTTCCACACTGAATTTGAAGCAACTGGAATTTTCACTAGGAAGTTCTGCATAGTGCCAGGGAAGACCCACTTTTTCTTCATCATGATCACCAGCAGTGTAACATTTTTGAACTGCCTGTCTTACATATGTGTTAATACGCCTTGTGCACTCTTCCTTTCTTTGTGGGACCCTTAGGCCTCCTTTTATCAGCAGGCTGATTTGAGTGAATGATGTGAGTAGCAATACGTATTTACACTCTGCAGTCTAAGGGGTTTCCCAGCTTACCAAAATCCAGGGAAATAGGTTGACTTGTTTAGTTTTACATTTTTTAAATCAGGATGAAAATATTAAAAAATACATTACTGAAAATTTAGAAAATTGACTATATTTTTCCTTATACATATTGTCAGAGTATTAATAAGCATACATGCATATTGTATTTTACTTTCCATTTAATTTTTTATAAATATTTTTACACATTTCAACCCAGTCATCATTGAGTACCTACTATGTGTGAGGTGCTGATCTAGGCTATTTTCTAATGGTGTTTTTAGTTGATAAACTATAATTTACTCAACCGTTCATCTATACATGCACATTGTTTCTGATTTTTCCACAATTGTGAATGGAAGAACAATGCATATATTTGGAGATACAGCTTTTTCTATACTTTTATTAGGATAGATTTTAGTAACTGGAATTACTGGGTCAAAGAGCATGAATATTTTCGTAGCCATTAGTACTTATTGTAAATTGTTTCCAGAACAAGTTTTCAAATTTACAGTGCTATCAGTATTGTATAAAAATATCAATTTCACTGGACCCTCAAAACATCTGATTTTATCATTTTAAAAAATGCTAAGAGGCAAATAATGGTGTCATGTTTTATCTTTTTTTCTTTTTTTTAACTTGCATTTTGTTGCTTAACTTGGGAAGGCTGAACATTTTTGCTTATTGTGTTTTTTAGTTTATATGTGAATTGCCTATTTTCATTTTAGGGTACTAGATTTATAAAAGGCATCATTGCAGGTTAAGTTAAATAGCCACAGCAGCCAAGTTCTTGAAAATGACCAGCCCTCTCATGTGACAATTTTGTTTCCTTCCCTTGTCCTCACCCTATTGCAGGCTAATAGAACAGTGGCATTGTTGCATCTATTTCCACAAAGATGTTAATGGTTCCTTTTCCCTTTGCTTTGACAAGGCAGCTGTGAAGGAGCCAGGATGCCAGCATGCAGGAACTGTTGCTGGAAAAAACCCCATGGTGGTAGGAAATTGCCCTAATAGGGTGAAAATTAAGAAACGACCCATGGCACAGCCTGTTTCCAGGATACGGGCGGTATTTTCACGCCCTAGCAATTATTCTCTTAGAATCAATTTGGTGGTTCTTTAAAAAAAATTAGATTTAAACTTGAAGAGGGTTAAAGAGAAAAGGATAAAAGCTTGGAAAATATTTAATTTTGTTTAATAAAGAAATCATTCTTGTCTTCGCTATTCAGTAGAAAATGTAGCTCTTTTAAACTTTCCTTGGTATTTCTTATTTGTGCAAAAACAAATAGTTCATTTTAGCTTATTCATGTTAGAGCTCAGGTAGAGGTAGACACCTGCAGAAGGAAAGAATCAAAGCCTTGTTATTGTTCATTTGCAGAAAAAATACAAAGGCTGTCAGGCCACTGATTGGTGGTGATGTTTTGGTGCCCAAGAAGTAGCTGTCCTGGGGCTGGAGAAGTAGAGTGGAGTATGCTAAATAGCCACTGCTTCAGCAATTGAGGAGCAGGCATGTGTGCAGCCACCTGCTTCTGTATCAGGAGTGCAGAGCCTGAGTCTCTTAATGCTTTTTCCTCCTCATGTCCCAGTCACTTTCTTACACATCTACCCTTAAAACTTCTGTAGAAAGGGCCATTCAGTTGTCTCTATTTCAGCAATCCTCTTTTTTTGCTTCGAGTTATTAGTCTTGGATTGACAAAGGAATCTGGCAAGCACTGAAAAACTATTCTTTTTTATGGAGAAAATTAATTATTTATTTGTTTGTTATCTCATTTTCATTCCATGCATTTTTTTTTTTTTTTTGCACATGATAAATCTGAGTTAAACATGGAAACAATTTTAATTTAAGAGTATGGCCTGTGTTTGGTTGGCTAAAGGTATAGATATTTAGCAGAGGAAAGCAACAACTAGTACTACGTGGCAAACTCTTGGAGGCAAGGTCGTGCCTTGCTCAACTCTGGACTCTGCATTCTTGGCACAGAGGAGACACTCAGCACCTGGTTATTGAGCTGAAGTAAGTACCACAAAAAGCAGCTTCCCTTTTGTTCTCTGAAGCTTCTCTCTGAGGACAAGTAGACTGCCATTAGGGTATTCAATAGACTCAATTTAATTTTAATGAATTCGTAGAAATTCTGCCGATTGATAGCATCATCAGTTTCAGAGTTTGGAGAGATCTTGGAGCTCAGTGTCTCTACACTTCCCTCTATAATTGTCAGGACTCAGCTACAAAAGAGACTAAAAATCTAGAAACAATGGGTAGAACTAACAAGCTGGGATTTAATAGAGATTCAGTCAGCACTCTGTAAACATTTTTTGAGCATATTCTGTGTGAAAAGCTAGTTGAGAATGAGATTTCAAAAGCCCTTGATCTCAGTTTCTTAAACATTAATAATAGGGGCAGATTTAAAGTCTGTCTTCAATTTTACAAAGGAAAACAATCAATAGCATGTATTCATTCATTTATTCATGTACTCAGTTATATTTATTATTCATTCATTGGCAAAGCCAATATAGGCACTGTAGAAAAAAACGTGAGTAAGTGGAAAAGACCCAAGGGTTTTTGTCAACCAACCCAGCTTAAATGCTTCCAGGGTGGCTCATATATTTTAAAATAGCTCCCTAAAAACTTATTGTTCTTTTTATTTTTTTTTAATTTTTAATTTTTGTAGGTACATAGTAGGTGTACATATTTATGGGGTACACAAGATGTTTTGGTATAGACATGCCATGTGAAATAAGTACATCATAGAGAATGGGATGTCCATCCCCTCAAGCATTTTTTTTAGTTACAAACAAATTACTTTCTTTAAGTTATTTTAAAATATACAATTAAGTTATTATTGACTGTAGTCACCCTGCTGTGCTAGCAAGTGTTAGCTTTTATTCAATCTTTCTAATCATTTTTTGGTACCCATTAATCATCCCCACATCCCATATACTGGTCCTAGTTCTACTATGTGAAAACTATAGAGAAATTATCATTTCTTTCCACATTATAATTTTGTGAATACTTGTCTGAAATTCCTGCTTATCTTTAAAAACTTAGTTGAGTGTCGCCTCCTCTATGAAGCCTCTGTAAAGCTCCTCAGAGAGATGTTTCTTCTGCTATTTTAGATCAAACTGGAGTCCTAAAACTTACTGTGTGTTAGAACATCCTAGGGAACAATAAAAATAAAGATTCCGGAGCTACACTCCAGTATATAAATAAAGCTCCCCAGAAAGTCCTGAGACAGTTGGTTTGCAAGCTATCATTTGTTAACTACGGCACAGAGGAGATAAACTTGCATTTATTGAGCACTTACTAGATGCTTTAGTGTTTTCTTGTTTAGTTATCACATCTACACATTTTTATTCTTCCTTAAGTATCTTCATTACCACTTACTGAATTATAATTTAATAATATTACCTATTGATATTCACCATCATTCTGAAAAGTATTAATTTATTTTTGATGTTCCTAAAGCCTTACCACAATGCATGGCACACAGTAGGATCTCCATCAATGATTGCACAATGAATGAGTGAATGAAAAATAAAATACAAAAATAAAATAATATAATAAAATAGCTTAAGTGTCAGGGAAAAGCTTAACATTTGTACCACAGTGAGGTAGGAAAATTAAACAAAGCTTTTTAGAAAAGCTCTAGGATATGTCTTCATTACCGCATCTAGGTTTGTGGGCCAGAGGAATTGGAGCATCACCCTAGAAGTTGAAACACTTGGCTAAGAGTTGTAGACTGGCCACCAAATAATTGCTGAAGCCCAAAGTCCTCATGTGTGAAGAGAAAGGATTAGCCTATAGAATATTATAACTTGTTGGCTTCCTTCCAGTGCCACAATTTCCTTAGGGTCTCTGTTATTAGCCTCTGGACCAGGCTAAAGAGGAGGATGATTTATATCTATATCTATATCTGTATCTATAGCATCTATATTGATATCTATATCTATATTTATCTATCTATCTATCTATCTATCTATCTATCTATCTATCTATCTATCTCTCATCAGCTATATATCTATCTCCCTGTCTAGAGATAGAGGCTCTTGGTGGGGAATTAGTGTATTAGTAAGGTATTGCCAATGTGTCTAATGGGCTCATACCATAGCTGGAGAAGTGAAGGGTATTCAAAAACTCTTCTTTCTTCTCTTATTCAAGTAGAAGAAGTAGGAATAAAGAAGTGGATTGGTCAACTGAATTAGAGCTTTTTGAGATCTTTCAAGTTCTTTAGTTGACCAGCCCACTCTTTTTTTTTGTTGTTGTTTATTTGTTTGAAACAGAGTCTCACTCTGTTGCCCAGGCTGTAGTACAGTGGTGTGATCATGGCTCTTTGTAACCTCGAGCTCTTGGGCTCCAGTGATCCTCCCACCTTAACCTTCCAAGTAGCTACCATGTCCAGCTAAGTTCAAATTTTTTTTTTTTTTTTTAAGAAATGGGGTCTCTCTATCTTGCCCAGGCTGGTCTCAAACTCCTAGCCTCATGTGATCCTCCCAACTTAGCCTCCAAAGCACTGGGATTACAGGCTAAATCTTCTTTATCATCTGTCAGCTATCAGTTCAATAAATATTCACCAAAGTGATTTTATTGAAGGGACACTGAAGCCCTTAATTTCTAAGACTTGTTTTGAACAGTTTGAAACAGTTACCATCTAATGACTCTGCTATTTTCCCTGAGCCCTGAGTGACTGTTTAACATTCAAGCCATGTAGAACCAGGGAGAGCTCCCAACAGAAAAGGGAATTAACTGTTTGGTGTGTTTTAATAAATGAGTGAGCAAAGATCATGTGAATCGATTATCAATTTGGCTAACTTTCTGGCAGGGTTTGTGTAGAAGAATTAAATGCAAACAGACGGCATGTTTACCCAAGAAGACTGCACTTTGAAGTGAACATTAGGATTCTCAAATGCAGTTTTTGTAATGCACTGGTACCTTTTCTTCTCCTTTTCTTACTTTTATCAAGATTATGTGCTGGAAATGAAGGTGAAAATCATTAGAATAGAATAGAATAGAATAGAATAGAATAGAATAGAATAGAATAGAATAGAATCAGACATAGCACACAGAGGACCTATTCCCTTAATAAGTACATTTGAGACCATTACAGTATCTTTCTGTTGGTCCAAAAGCCACTACCAGAGCCTCAGTTTCCAAGGACACTTGAGTGAAAAAGATATGGCACCAAAAAGCTAAATGTGTCTTGTTTTACCTCTAGGATGTTCACTGTTTGAGAATAACTAGAAAAGGGGATGTAGAATAAGCTTGGATTCTAGTTCTTCCCCCTTTCTTCCTCTCCCACCTTCCTTATCCTCATTTTTTTGCTTTCTGGCAGGGAAGCAAAACTATGTATAGGTTCATGACTGATAAGCATTGTTTCTTCAAGAAGGCAGTGTTGGGAGAGAGCCCCCTGTATCTGTGATAAAGAAAGGACACAAACCCCTGGCCAGCTGCATTTCCAGAACCAACATCTTCCTCTGTTCCCCTTTTTACCTTGGGGCATCTCCATGATGGCACTCAACACAGACATGTATTCTTATGTCTATTACTGCTATTCTTTGAGCACAGGATTGGGCATATAATAGCAACTCAATTATTGCTGTTGAATGACTGAATAAATAGCCTCTTATGAGCTTGGTTCTGGAAATGTAGCTGGACAGGGGTTTCTGCCCTTCCTTTATCACAGGATCAAACGTGTCTCTCCCAACCCCGCCTTCTTAGAGAAACAATGCCCTTCAGTCCTGAACCTATAGACAATTATGCATCCCTGTAAGAAAACAAAGAATGAGGATAAGGAAAATAGAAGAGGAAGAAAGAGGGAAGAACCAGAATTCAAGCTGATAATGAAAGTGATAAACATTCATTTATTTAAAAAAAATTTAACTGTTGCACCTTTTCTGGTACTCATAAATTTCTGGGCTTTGTTGACAAGTACAGGCTTTCAATGGACTGTCCAGCTGTATTTTAAAAGTCCAAAGAACTAGTGGTTTATTTCGTTATGATTGGGTCAAATAAACTGAAAGGCCAGAAGTTTACTGGGCCCAAAGAGGACAAGCTGATCCTAATAAAATGTAAGAATTGAAGTGTTGGGGATATGTCACATTCTTTATATCTTTTTTTTTTTTTTTTTTTTTGAGACGGAGTCTGGCTCTGTCGCCCAGGCTGGAGTGCAGTGGTGTTATCTTGGCTCACTGCAACCTCCGCCTCCCAGGTTCATGCCATTCTCCTGCCTCAGCCTCCTGAGTAGCTGGGACTACAGGCACCCGCCACCATGTCTGTCTAATTTTTTTGTATTTTTAGTAGAGATGGGGTTTTACGTGTTAGCCAGGATGGTCTCCATCTCCAGACCTTGTGATCCGCCCGTCTCAGCCTCCCAAAGTGCTGGGATTACAGGCGTGACCCACTGTGCCCGGCCCACATTCTTTATATCTTGAAGAAGTAAGTACAGATAACCCAAACTCACAAAGTCATAGTAAACAGTGGACATGCTGGGTAGGGCTGACTCTGGACAGTGGGAAGAGTTGAGGTTTGTCAATCTCTGTCCTCTTGTCAGCATCCTCTTGGCTTCAGATGACCCTACCTCCAGGTCTCCAAGGTCATCACACTAATGCATAGGTGGCCCAAGGCTTCTGTTTCCCAGATCTTTCCCATCCTGCCTGTCAACACCTATGTATCTGTCTTTCTAGGGCCTGCTGAGTTGACCAATTTGCTTGTGTTTGATGAATGAAAATGCAGAAAGAATTGAAGTTTTGGTATTTCACTTCCTAGGTTTATTTGCATCTTAACTAGGTATGCATGGACTCTTAGTTTGTCTCAAAAAAGGTATATCACTGATACTTGAACTTCCAATGAGACAGGTAAGTGAGGTAGACATTTTTCTCAGGTTTACATTCCAAATGTCAGCCTTCGACTCATGTGACTCTCCCTTCTAGGGACATAGACATTTCTTCCTCTTCTCCCTCTTCTGCTGTTGCTTCTTTTCCTTTCACCTCCTCTTCAGCTTTCTCCTTGCATTCCTTTTTCTTCAAATTCTTCTTTTTAAAGATCTAATCTATAAGTAGACCCCAGAGTCAGAAGTTGTATTCACTACAGCATTATGGTTAAAGGAAAACTTCCACAGTGTTTGTGGCCTTCAAACTATGCTGGAAAATGGAAGGATCATGAGTGAGTTGGCAGAGGGAAACTGAGTCTAAGTGCTTTGAGATTTAGATTTGGATCTTCTAAATCCCTACCACCTTGGCACCTTAGTAAACTGAGAATGTCCCTGGAGTTCTATGCTTCCTAATACAGAAGGTAATTATGTGGGGATTATGGGTTACTGTGTCTCTTCTCTGTGGAAGACAGAACCAGAATAAGGCTAAATGCAGCAATAGACATAAAGTCTATTCATCAGTGAGATCTGAATGACTGTGAGTTGTAATAATGGCATAACCATTTTGGTAGCTATTTACAAACAGTAACCTTCATTTTTTATCATTAGTTACAGTTGTGACAAGAAGGCAGGAGCCTTGGTTGGGCTTGGGAAACTTTAGAGGCTCAAGGCATTCAAAGATGTTATTATTCCACTAAACAATAAATGGCATACTCCAGATCTGTACTGTTCAGTATGCTAGCCACGAGCCACAGTGGTTGCTGAACATCTATCTGAAGTGTGGCTAGCTTAAATTGAAATATACTGTAAGTGTAAAATATATACTGGGTTTTGAAGCCTTTGTACAAAAAAAGAAAATTTCAAGCACATTGGTATTTTATATGGATTATATTAGTAACATGTATAATATTTTTGATATATTGGGTTAAATAAAGTATATTATTAAAATTATATTAAGTTGTTTATTTTTGATTTTTAAAAGTGTGGTTACTAGAAAACTTAGAGTGGCATCTATGGCTTGCATTTGTGGCTGGCGTTATATTTCTATCAGACAGCAGTGGTGTGGATCATACGAATTTTCAGTATACACATTCCTTTTAAACATTGAAAAGATATTAAGTCACATATTATAGTCATTCATTTTATTAGATGAGTTTCACCAGTGGCCCCTAGGTTTGCTTTCTCAGCACAAGGGCTGTGGTGACAACATCTCTTGGATGTCACTTCTTGGAAACAACACCTCTTGGGTGTGCATTCTGGGTGTATGCTCATGAGGATCTGATAGGGCTCTCTCGTCTAGGGAGCAGCAAGTAAATGTTAAAAGACGAGTTTTTGCCTGTGGATAAAATGTCTTCTTCTTTTTGAAGAGAACATCTTATTCTGTATACTACGAAAACAATTATATACTTAAGGAAAATGACAGGAGATCTTTAGATTACCAGTTAAAAATGAGAGAGTCTGGTCTTGAGACAGTTCAGATCCTTATTTCTATTCAGGATTTCTTTTCTGCTATAGATGATTTTATTTGGTTTGGATTTGTGTCCCTACCCAAATCTCATGTTGAAATGTAATCCCCAATGCTGAAAGTGGGGCCTGGTGGGAGGTGATTGAATCATGGGGGTGATTTCTAATGGTTTAGCACCATTCCCCAGTGCTGTTCTCATAATAGAGTTCTCACAAGATCTTGTTTAAAAGTGTGTAGCCCCTCCCAACCTCTCTCTTCCTCCTGCTCCTGGCAATGTGAAATGCCAGCTCTCCCTTCGCCTTCTGCCATGAGTGTAAGTTTCCTGAGACTTCCCTAGAAGCCCAAGAGATGCTCCATGCTTCCTCTATAGCCCACAGAACTGCGAGCCAATTAAACCTCTTTTCTTTATAAATTACCCGTCTCAGGTATTTCTTCGTAGCAGTGCAAGAACAGACTAATACATCATTCAAATTATTTTACTAGCCTAGATAGCCATTAGGCTACAAAAACCATGGTATAATCTTTGTATATTCCTTAAGATTGGATATGGCTGTAAGTAACAATACAATTCAACAAATAGGGGCTTCAAAAAAAGATAGAAGTCTACTTCTCTTCTATATAAAGCAGCGCTGTACAGAGTCCTGAGGTAGTATAGTGGCTTTGTTCCACTGTGTCTCAGGGACCTGGGCTCCTTCAGGCTCCATACTCTGTCACTCCAAGTTGTGGCTTTCTCTCTCTTCTAATCCAAGATGATATCTTCTACATTGCACTAGGTGGGGAAAAGGAAGGAATAAAAAAGAAGGGGCAAAGTTTGTACGATAGCTGTTTCTTAGAGAGTTACAAAAACTGTCACAAGACAATTACTCATAAATCTTATTGGCCAGACTTTAGAGTGAGTGGCCATGGGCCTAGCTAAAAATTCTGTGGCTATATAAGAAAGATGGAATAGATATTGTGGGACAATAGTCTTTGCCCATTGTGTTTTTACACATTGTGGGCATTACTTTATGAATTCTATTTTATATTATTTAGAGCTCTGCAACATAGTTACTTCGTATAGCTTTGTGTAGAAAAGCTGGAATGCCTGCTTTATGTTTCTACTCTGGTTTATGCTCTTCACAGGAAAGTATTTGGTCCCGATCCTTAAGGAAAGACAAGTTATTTCTGGATAATAGCTGTCATATGATATAATGATAACAATGCTTTAAATTTGGGAAGGGATGAAGCCATTAACCTGTTAACCTGAGTTTTTGCATTCTGGACACCAGAATCTTGACTCTAATAGTCATATAGGGTCTGACTGATCCCTATTAATATTTAGAGGGGGCCCATTACCTTGGGAATTAATGAATATGACAAAAGGATTTTCTAAGTATGCCTGAACTCACCCTTTAGAATAAGGAATAAAAGTAGCTGGTAAAATTACTGGTTTAAGCCTAGGTCAAGCAAGCTTAGGCACATCTTTTTGAATGATGAGACTGGCATGCCATATGTCTTCTGTAGGCATGGAGGTCTGAGGATCTGAGAAAGGGGCACTGAATATGTATGTATCCACCCCTGCTCTCAGCACTTGCTACATGTTCGCTGACCAGGGGCTTTGTGCTGCTGCCAGGAAGGAGTTCTGTATTAGAAGCCACCAAGGTTTCAGAGGAACCTTGTATTTTTCTTATGTTTGATTGCCTGGAGCAATTGTTTTTCTATATATATCTGATGGTGTATCCAATTTCCCATAATTTCATAAACATCTCCAAAATTTGAACTTTCTTTTCAATGGGAGTAACTCTGGAGTTTCTTTCTACAGCTTCTTCAAAAGGACTCTAAACTTTTTTACTGAACCCTTTGTTAAAGGACCAGCTTTTACTTTCCCACTTGGCAAGATGATTTTCTTTTATAAGTTATTGCATTAAAGCTTTGAAGAAAAAAAAAAGCATTTGTTTAATGTTATATAAGGCATAGTTATAGCTTCTTTAAAAGGTCCCCGATTTAACAAGTTTGTATGACTTCACAAACTTTACACATATTTTCTCAGATATTTATCATAATACATGTTAAGAAAGTGAGTGGGTTTTGAGTCAAACTGATTTTGGTTTGAATGCTACCTATTTTTTGTTAGCTTTGCCACAATTACTAGCTGTGTGGTCTTGGTCAAGTCACTTAATTGTTCTGAGTCTAAGCTGCAAAATTACTTTCCTAACCTTTATCATGGAGGGTTATTGTGAAGATGGGAATAATCTATGTAAAGTCCTTAATGTAAAGTCATATATTTAAAAGAACCTCAATAATCTCTATTGTTATTATTTTAGGCATCAGATCCTAGTCTACATAACATTGCAGATTTTTCCAGTTTACACAGTCAGTTTCCAAAGGGATATTATTTATTGTGAGTTAAAAGCCTTTCCTTTCTTTCCTGCTCTTTTCTCTTCTTTTCTCTTTTTCTTCTAAGCCATTATTTCTTTCTCCTTAATTTCTTTTCTCCCCTTCCCTTTCTTCCTTTTATCCCCCAAATATCCCATTTCCTGTTATCTCATTCCCAGGGTAAAATATTTCTATTAATCTTGCCTCAGTAATTCAGTATTTTCCTTATCATCATATCCCTTTGGTGATTACAGGGTAGGACTCCATAACCAGATTTCAAATATTAGGAATGTTGAATCATCATTTCATTTCCAGTCAGCTGTAATGGTCAGTTTACATTTTATAGCTTCATAGTGTAGGGGTTAACTGGAGTGAAGCCAGGCTAGGGTTTTCTCCTGCTGTTGACAAGATCAGATCCTGAGCCTCTTGCACTCTCCTGCTTCTTGTTTCTTTGCGTTGGGGGTGGGGAAAGCAACTGGCAAGTCAAGGCAATGGATGGAGCAGGGTAGGTGTAAAGAGCCAGAGCCCAGGCTCTGCTGAGTCCTGTTGCTAGGCAACCGCATGCAGGAAGCCGACACATGCATATGCCTGCTAGCATCCTGTTGTCTTAGCAACAGAACATTTGGGTGAAGGGTTCGGGGAGGAGGGGGACTGGGACTGGGTTCAAAATATTCAAAGTTCCCAGCATCTTAGGATATCCCTTCACCTGAACCCGCCCCCCATCTTCATTGTCTTAATTTTTCCCACATTCACTGAAGCAGAAGTTTCCATCTTTTTAAAAATTTAGTTCATCACCCCAAATTTGTATGAGGTCTTTCCTCAGAGCTCTACATTACCCAAGTCACATTGCGGTTCATTAGAGCCCATCCACCTCCAAGTCCTCTGGTGCTCTGCGTGGCAGGGCTTATTCTATGGAATTTTAAAATGATCCCCTGCTCTAAGCACAGCCCTGTGGGACAGAAATTAAACGTTCACTTGTATGGAAATTTAAATTCTCGGGTTTTGGTATGTGAAATGATTCTAAGTCATTATCATCAGCTCCAAGGCTGTCACTTCTGAGCTTTTCAGTCAGTTACAAAGACGAAGGAAAATGAAAGAGAGCAGGATGGCCTCCCTTCTCTCACTGGTCTATGTGTGATGTTCAGGAATTAAGGCATTCTGTTCTGTCTGTTTGCCTATCAGTCTTTCCCACTTGACCATTCTCCTCTAAGTGTTGGGGCTATGGCTTTTTCATCTCTGGATTCTTATTTTTCTGCCACAGTTCCTGGCACATAGTAGGTGAATTCATTTAATAGATTACCTGGGAACCCATACAATGTAAAAGTACTTCAAAACGATGCAGTGTGGTGCATAGATATTAGTCACTATTTCTGCATGCCTGGCTCTAATATTGTGCTCTTTGATCACTAGATTAGACTGTCTTATTCCTGAGACCACCTCCTGCCTTTGGACTCCAAGGTTAATTACTAAGTACCTGTCTTCTTTTCCAAAATCTTATGCCCTGTTTTGAATACCTGTAGTGCCCAATTTCTTATGGTTGAAACCTTAGGTATTTTTTTCCTTTCTGTATTTCCCAGAGACCTTATAAATCAGCCCTACAGCTGAGGCGCTGTCTCTAGCCTTCAGATTTTCCCAATACTTCTTATTAGCTATTCTGCATTTTGCTTTATTCTAAAACCTCCGCCATTTTATTCCACCATCCCACTGGTGTATCTGTAATCACAGGATCTCTCTCAGGTGATTTTCTTGTCTTGGCTCCCACCTGTTGTCTATTACGGCATCTTCCATGAATGCTTACTACCCACCTGGGGAAGCACTTAATTTTAGATCTTTCTTCACTCCAGCTAATTCTTCTATTTTGGGATGTGTCTGGTGTGATCAGAGTACTTTCTAGACACCTTCTCTAATATGATCACAGTAAACTTGGCTGTGAAGCCTGCCTGTTACCCCGTGTTATTTCTATTGCCCTTCACAGGGGATTGCACACTCACTATGGGGGAAAAAAAAAAGAAAACTACCAAACTGTCCTACAAAATGATCTAATTAAGAACTAAATTATTTACTGACTTTTGCTATCATTTAATTTTTAATAGGAAACATATATGCACTGAAGTAGGAAAAAAACGAAAATTTTAAAACCCTATTCAATGTCCAGTGCAGGGCTAAGCACACAGTATCCAATTAGAAAATCTTTAAAATTAAGTTGAATTAGATTTTAATATTTATCAGGGAGTTACAACTTTCTTTTGCTAAGCCTTTGAATTTCTTCCAATGAAGAAGTTACCATAATGTGACCCAGTGTCTCAATGAAATTAGTAGGCTCTGAAATAGCAGAGGAGAGACCAGTTCTCTTTAAGTGGTGTGTTGACTTTACGCCAGCTTTACATTTGATTCTATATGCCCTGAATTAGGGGGCGTCTTCCCATCTTTGCAATGGAGCCTTACTGACATTCTAGTCCACTGCTGCAGATTTCTGCATGTAAGGATAAGACAACGTATTTGGAATTTGTAAATCTGGCAGGTCAGAAATCCAATGGCCCATTTAAGGAAAATTTTAATCCAGAAAACTGAAATTTGTGTAAAACCATAATCAGATAAGCCAAATAACAGAGATCTTCTGATTCAACCTTTAAAACTTATCCCTATCTTATCTATCTATCTATCTATCTATCTATCTATCTATCTATCTATCATCTATCTAGTGGTAAGGAATTTATTTTTTCACTGGAGTCAATAAAAAAAAAGGCACACTAAGTGCCAGCATGCCATTGACCCACTGATAACCGAAGCCTCTAAGACAGGGAGACAAAGTCTGCCACAGCCTCGGCCAGGAAATCCTATCACTCACTTCTGCACTTCCTTCTCTCTTCTCCTTATTCCACTGGGATAGATTCTCACTGCAGGTTCTCGTAATCCTCCTTCTAGTGATTCAGCAGCTATGGCCCCTTCCACCAACTTTATTTGCAGCACACATTAGCTCAGAGATAAGTGCAAAGTTTGCATCTTATACTTAAGCACATGCCCCAAAGGTGGCAAGAGGTGGGGCAATGCAGAGTCAGAGCAGGAGAGACATCAGTGCTACCTACATAAGGATTGTAGTATCATTGGTCTGGGGACAATCAGAGGGAGGGAGTTTTTTCTCCCTTAACATTCTGCCAGCCTTAATTCTTTGTCTGGAGGACTTTATTTTGCAGAAATTCACTTGAAAGAAGGAGGTAGAACGGCTCTGATATTGCTGGTCATGAACCTCACTCTATTGAAATATAACAAAGGCTCTTCTCATCTGGACGCTCAGGTACATACAAAGGTGATGATTCCAAAGAATTAGAACAAACAAGCTGGAGCTGGAATCTGTCCTGTTATAAAAAATCTGTTCTGCCCAATCACGAGAACGTACGGGTCAAGGTTACAGCCAATGCCTGCAAATCACCACCATGTGTTTCACTGAAGAAAGTGCCCTGCTCAACCTCAAATTCTTATCTTTCAAATGATGAAGAAAATGTCACCTGATGGACATCATCAAAATTTTCCTTCTGTAACTGAAATGGGATTAAAAGTGATTTCCTTGGTTTACAGCAATAGCTGTAAAATAAACCAAGCTGTCTCTTTGTTTGTTCTTCAGAAAAGTGAAACTCTTGAGTTTCAAGAAATAATCAGAGACTAATGCCAAGACATCCCTAAGAGTCCTCCAGAATGATGGAGAGCCACATTCCATCTCCCTAAATTGGGAGCATATTGTAGCTTTGCAGCATAGCAATAGGAGGTATCTTTCTGGGGCATGGCTTGATGTTGCAGAAGTGGTAGTGGAGTCTCCAAAATCCCTTGCCTTCCTCATCTCTTCCAGCTCCACAGGGCTCTGGAGAGACAGACAAGGTTCTGCAATGCTCACCTCCAAAACAGTGCTCTAGGAAGCACTTGGTGGGATAGTGCAGTCATAAACACTCTGGGATTTGAAGATCCTGACAGATGCCTGTGTCAACAAAACTCAAATTTTATATTTGGCTTCATGTGATACTCTTTTTTATGATGCATATATGATATGGAACAACTGCTGCTATGGAACCACCCAGAATAAAAGTGACCCTCTTGGAAATGCTTCCATGTATGTGTGAGTGAGTGAGCGACAAGCTGTGACTTGTACTCTCTACTTCATGCAGCACCTGGGAAATGTGTCCACCTTGCTCCTTCCTTGTCACAGTCTGACTATGGCTACACTACGCGTCGGTGATCACTGTCCATCGGGCAGAAAGTCTCTCCTGATTCTTGTATAAAAAAAAATCACTAGTTCATTCATCACTCATCAATCATTTTCTTCAGTGACTCATCATCTGAAAGTTTCATTCCTCAGTCCCCCTTTCTGAGGCTGGTAAATAGCATGTCATTCCAGCAAAAGGCGGAGGGGGCGGCAGCCCATCTGCACCCTCAAGTTTGATTTCATATTTATGAAACAGCTTAAATGTCAGTTTGAGTGAAAAACGACACCTTCTCCAGCTTCTCACATTAGTGCCTCTGGCTGCTGCTGAATGTTTCTTTTTCTTTTTCTTTTTTTTTTTTTTTAAGGCAGCTTGTGGCTTCCCTACTTGGCTCTTCCAAGGCAGGAATGGAAAGAGGAGGCATGAATGGATGGATGGATAGATGGACAGATGGATGGTTGGATGGATGGATGCAAAGACAGATGGATGAGACCACAATGAAATATTCTCACCAGAGAGGAGAAAGACAGAAATTGGAGAAAATGAAAGAAAAATCAAATAGAAGAAACATTTTGGTTTTATAGGGAGTTTTGATCAATTGGGAGGATCTTGAAACATTCTTGTGTTACTTGCCCTCTATGTTTTAGGTTGAAAAAGTAAACATAACAATTTGGAAAATAAAGATTTCAAGAGATAAATCATCTATGATTTCACCACTCTAACAATTGGTATGACCATTTAGATACGTGGCTCCCACTCATTTTTTAATGTACATGTAGTTTCTAAACTTCAAAATAAGATGTGTATATGTGGAACTTGGGACTCTGTAACAGCTCAGGATTTTAGGAAAATTTTATTTTGGACCTAAGGAAGAAGGCTGCCTTCCCTGGGAAAAATGCAAGTAAGGTAACCTGTGAATGCCTTCAAGGCAGTTTCTATACGCCCCCTGGGAGTTTAAGACAGCCCCCTTAATGAGGAGTTTTCCTGTTGCTGGAAGGCTGGGGAATTTTTGCAGCATAGAAAATGACCTTGTGATGATGCATGTGGATTTGCTTGTTCAGGTGCACGCCTCTCACAGGGGCCTTTTGTGTCCCCGAAACACACTGACAGAAAGGGAGTAAGACGGCTCACCTCACTGCCATAGCCTCAGTAGTTCTATCAGGATGAACCAACTGCCTTTCTTCAGCCATCCACTTGGGGGAAGCCTCAACAGGGAAAAGAAGTACTCCTGTCTTTTCCTAGACACACGCAACTTGAGAAATAGAAAAAGGGTTAGCTGCCTTCATGGGAGATTTTAAGAACTTCCTAATGGAAAGGAGTATAGAGCAACAAAGTTAAGGAGCAAGTGGAGCACAGAGAAGGCAGTGGGTCTGGTGGCAGTGATATGAGTGACTAGAAGAACACAGGGACCCCTCTGGTAGCAGAGAGAACACAGCCTTGGTCAAAATGAGTGCAGCCTTACTCAGCCCTCTCCTCTCTCTAGTGGTGGCTTCTGGAAGAGCCAGACAAGAGGTACTAGCTCTGAGAGGCAGCGGGAGGCCCCTCCCTGCAGGGCTGCCCTACTGGGACTTGGAGGTCTGTGCTGTCTTGCCAGCTCCATTGTACCAGACATAGCCATGGAGGGTAGGAATAGTGCCAGGGGTGCAGGCAGATCCAGTGGTAGGCACTGGGTCACAAATTGTTGATGGAACAGTACTAAATTTTGGTCTTCAGAGGTTTTTTGTTTAGAGGCATTTGGATGGGAAGGAAGGAGATACTTCACCATGTTTAGACATAGAGCTGGCTTTGTATTGACTAGAAGGAAGTCACCATTGTCCTGCAGGGACAAGGTGAGTGGGAAGGAAGGAAACTTCGCCTCAGGTCGTGCGCTGGTAATAAGATCCTTCAATACCCAAACTTTTAGAATTGTTCATATGTACCTTCAGATTGGGGTTCCAAACTAAATAAAGTAACTGACTAGAGGGAAAAATGGTTTCCTTTATGATATCTGTTTATCCTTCCAGGTTTTGTTTTACCCTTTTACTTGGATTTGAAGTTAAGTACTGGGTTTTTTTTTTTTGTTTGTTTTTTGTTTTTTTTCATTAAAATTATGTTTAAATATTTACCCAATTGCCACCTAGTCTCAGTCATTAATTTTAATGGCTATCATTTTGAAAAAAGATTACTTTATGGCTATGACTAGTTTTACTTGATTACTTCCCAATTGTGGGTCATTTGGGTTGCTTCTAATTTTTGCTATGGTAAATATTTCATAGTTGATCCTACTCTCCCACCACCACATTTTGAAGTTTTTCTTTGGGCTGTATTCCCAGATATTTGAGTCAAAGAGTATGAATGAACGTCCTTGGCATCTTGATATATATAAGATGAAGGGCCACACACACAATGAACCTAGGAAGAAAATTGACTCCTGGAAGTTTTATGGTGGAAAGAGAAAAAGAGCATCACTAGAGGCAGAATGTTTGCTTGGGAAAGGTCCACACAGAGGGAGAGAGAGAGAAGAGAAAGTGCACCTGGCTTATAAAACCCAAGGACAAACAGAAAGTAGAGTGTAGCAGTTTTGATGAATGAGACAAAGCCATGCACTTCTGCTGTTCTGCACTGGGACACAGAAGGATCCAGTCCCCAGGAGCAGGCAGCACTGAGGCAGAAGTGCTGAAGGAAAAATAAATATAAAACTAAAGGCCGGGCGTGGTGACTCAGGCCTGTAATCCCAGCACTTTGGGAGGCCGAGGCAGGCAGATTACGAGGTCAGGAGATCGAGACCATCCTGGCTAACACGGTGAAACCCCGTCTCTACTAAAAATACAAAAAATTAGCCAGGTGTGGTGGCGGGCGCCTGTAGTCCCAGCTGCTCTGGAGGCTGAGGCAGGAGAATGGCGTGAACCCGGGAGGCGGAGCTTGCAGTGAGCCGAGATCTCGCCACTGCACTCTAGCCTGGGCGACAGAGCGAGACTCCGTTTAAAAAAACAAAAAACAAAAAACAAAAAACACAGCAAACAAACTAGAAGAAATCAGTAAATTCAGGGTCAGCTTTCGGGAGTAATTCAGAGACTCCTGTATTTTGTTTGATTTGTTAGGGCATGAGTGGACAACTTACTTATGTATCATTTTTTTCTGGTTATAAAAGTACAATCTGTTCTGTAGAAAACTTAGAAAGTATTGAAAAATGTAAGCAAGAAAATAGAAATATCATAATTGTTGTGCCAGAAATAACTGCTGTTAAGAATTTTATTTATTTATTTTTCTGATCTATGTGCACACACACACATACAACACAAACACACAAATGGAATTATACAGTATATAGAGTGTTGTGGATTATTATAACATAGGTATAGTAGAATGTATTGGTGGGATTTATGTTATTTTTATAAATTATATTATACCTAGCAATAAGAATATGCTTTTACATTTTTAAAAACGTTTTATAAAAAAATTTCTTCAGACCTCATTCCTTGATTTTAAATGATTGGGTCAAAGGAAAAGGCAACTTTAAAGCTCTGTCACATTTAGGCTGATAGTAGTATGAGTGCAGCGGTGGGTATTATCTCACTCTTGCCAACAAAAGGTTTTGTTTTGTTTTTAAATCTTTGACAGGGGCTTCCTTTGAAGGCAGGTGATACCAATTTCCTCCTCACCCTCTACTTCTCTCCCCTGGCCTTGATGCTAAAATTAATTTTTTTTTTTCAGGTAACAAAAAAGAACTTTCAAGGATATCCAGGGCTAGGAAAAAAGCTAGCTATAGCATGACTATGTGCTAGAATAGGACTGAAGAAAAGTGGATTATGAAGCTCAGAGGAGGTTGGTTTTGTCGGTACCTTGAATTATTCAAGAGCATCAAGTGACAAAGAAAGGAAGCTATCAAGACTCCTTGATCTTGTTATATTATTAGAAAGAGAGAGAGTCAACTTTGGTCTAGAAAAGGAGTGTACCTCAAATTCATTTTGAAAATAGATGGAATATAAAACAAAAAATGTCAATAAGTAATTATCATTGTATTTTATGCAAACTCAAAATCCTCTGGCTAACTAGCATTTTTATTAGGACGTCCAGATGTTGGACAATTCAACCATCATAATCTACCATGGCAATTACATTTAAGTTTATATATTAGGTTTGTAACACTAGTCAGAGTTATGCCTTCTGTTTTCATTTTATAATTTTTGTTTATAAGTCTAATATCAAGAGAGTGCTTTTTTCTGAAATTGGCTGACTTTTTCATATACAGATGAAAGGTTATTTTATTTATATAGTCTTGTTTGAGAAACAGTTCTCTAGGACTTTGATGTAGAACACACACACACACACACACACACACACACACACACACACACACTCTTACACTTTCTCAAAGCAGCCAAGCATGACAGAGCTGGGGTTACTAACATGAGTCCCTTCTCACTTTTCTTAATTGTTCTCAATCAGCCTAGTTTCATCTCTAGACTTTGAATATAATTTTTATTTTATATTTATGCAATCTAATCTTACAATCACACTTCTCTTTGGATCACCACATGGTTTTGTGTCTTCAGGCTAAATCTGGCTTTTTTCAGCTGCCTTAGGACCAGGATAGTAAGCCATTCAGACGTGAGATGCTAAGTTGCTGATTACTGTTCTTCCTGTCCTGTTGTAAAGGCATGACAGATATTCAGAGCAGGGACAGCACAAAGTGAGGCTTCCCACCCTGTTAAAAAATATCCCCTCTTACATTCCACTAATGACAGATTCATTTAAGTTAGTGGTTCTTAATCTTGTTCAGTTGGCAAAACACCTGGAGAAAGTAGTGTTCTCAGAAGAACTCCATGAAATATTGATACACTTAATTCCATTTGCAAACTAAGAACACTTAACCAGCAGAAAATATGACTGTATCATAAACTGCAATATGAAATCACTTCCATAGTCATACAGGCCAAGGAACTAAGGATGATTCTAATTTTTTCTGTTAATATTAACATAGTACTTAATAATTTGTCTTGTCATTTGCTAAGACTCACCAACAGCAAAACTGTAGCAGTAATAAGAAATTTAAGAAAACTGTTTTTTCATGGAACAAAGAAATCGAGAAAATTATCTTCATTGAAATCTTTTTTTCATTGTGAATTCGGATATAAGCAGCTACCATAATTTGCTTTCAGCAACAAAATACCTCAGATTAGCATTGCTTGAGAACTACTAACTTGTTCTATTAATCTCTTCTTTTAAAAATGGGAACACCCCTTTGGAGGTTAAGCTGGGCTCCAGTAACATGTTAGAGTGAATTACTTTAATCAGATAATCACCTAATGTCTGTTATCTATTTACTTTTCTTTAATCTACAATTATGGTTTTCAAACTTATACATTTTAGCTGCAGGTTCCTTAGCTTCAAATATATAACTGCTTTTCCAATCTTTCAGAAAACCCCAGGTTCATCTCAGAGACTTTCTCTACTTCACCTCCTACACCTTTATTTATTTAAATTAGTGTTTCATGCCTTAAAACAAATTATTCCAACACTTGGTAGTTTATAATGACAACAATCATTTATTTTTCTCATAAACGTAAAATTTGAGCAGGGCTTGGAAGAGAAGACATATCTCTGCTCCATGTGGAGTCAGTTGTGGCAGCTCAAATGAGGGCTGGAGTATCCACTTTGGACCTGATTCACTCACATAGCTGGTAAGCCAGTGAAGGCTGTTGGCTGTGAGCAGTGCTGTGCTGGATCCGGCATGTATTGATTCGCAAAGCCGACTGTTGTGCATCTATTTCTCAAATTCATTTCCAGTGGTATCATGTTTGTAGTTTGAAATTGGTCCTAGTGAAGGTATTCATTTATCTATTTGTTGAGGCGGAGTCTCACTCTGTCACCCAGGCTGGAGTGCAGTGGTGGGATCTCGGCTCACTGCAACCTCCGCCTCCCAGGTTCCAGCCATTCTCCTGCCTCAGCCTCTGGAGTAGCTGGGACTACAGGCACCCGCCACCATGCCTGGCTAATTTTTGTATTTTTAGTAAAGACAGAGTTTCACCATATTGGCCAGGTTGGTCTTGAACTTCTGACCTCGTGAACTGCCTGCCTCAGCCTTCCAAAGTGCTGGGATTACAGGTGTGAGCCACCATACCCGGCCGGAGGTATTTGTTTACACTATGGAAATTGACAAATGCTATCAATCAGAGTTTCCAGCCCCACTCTACCTCCTGACACCCACGATCTCACCAACAAGAGTTGGCGGTTCAACATTTAATAGCATATCACTAGCGGGATCTTGGCTAGCGTTGAGGGTTGGGGCCTCAGAATCGCTCCTTGTCTCTTTCTGTTTCCCTCCCTCCCTTTCTTCCTTCCTTCCTTCCTTCCTTCCTTCCTTCCTTCCTTCCTTCCTTCCTTCCTTCCTTCCTTTCTTTCTTTCTTTCTTTCTTTCTTTCTTTCTTTCTTTCTTTCTTTCTTTCTTTCTTTCTCTCCTTCTCTCTCTTTCTCTTTCTTTCTTTCTTTCTTTTCTCTTTCTTTCTTTTTCTTTCTTTTTTCTCTCTCTCTCCTTCCCTCCCTCCATCCCTCCCTCCCTCCTTCCTTCCTTCCTCTTTTTCCTTCCTTCCTTCCTCTCCTTCCTTCCTTCCTTCATCTCTTTCTCTCTCTCTTTCTCCCTTTCTCTCTCTCTCTTTCTTTCTCTCTCTTTCTTTTTCTTTCTTTCTTTCTTTCTTTCTTTCT